>NC_088652.1:18001806-18059306 GCF_964019385.1 Sycon ciliatum
TAGTGACATTTTGCATACAAATCCCCATCTAGTAGGGCGCAGTCACCCAGTTTCGGTGGAAGTGCGCAAGTTCGATTGGGATTCAAGTGGGAAGGGAGCGTCTCAGCTTCCTCGGACCACGACCATTCGACTCAGCACCTCGAAGACTACAACTGGTGAAATTTTAATTTTTGCCTTAACTTCCCCTTTAAGCCTTGGGTTTTGCATCTTTCTGTTCTGTACAGCTCTATCTTCTTCTTTATTTCTTTGTTTTTGGTGCGTGTTTTTGGCCGTGACGCCGAGACCTCAGGTCGGCAGAGTCATCAATGCCCCACCATCACTGCTGCGTCTCGGTACCGCGCCTGCTCATTAGTTGTCACGTTTGTCCTAGTGTCCGTACCATTATCTTTCCTTATTCTTTTCGAGCTGGTTATGTGAACATAGTAAAAAATAAATTAATATAAAAAAATAATTTGATAACCGCAATCAGTAATACAAGCTGGATCGACATTTGTGTACACTTTATTCATGTAATGTAAAACTGTGGAGACAATGTGCAATAAAACGAAATGTGAAGAAATGGTGTAGAGAAAAATGAGGATTCAAACAAGTTTTCGTACAACACTCATCAGGAACCTTCGTTGTACTAAAGGACAATGAAAACAAAATTGAACTATTATAGAAAATCTAAGTGTTAGAGAAATACCACTAAGAACAACAGCAGTGAAATTTACAAGTGTGAATTTCATCAATGAAAGCGAGAGCAATAACGAATGCGTGTACTAACACTAAACTGAAAACTGAACAAAGAAGAGAAAGGGACAAAGTGATAACAAATAACAGCAGTACATTACACCTAGAAAATTAACGGCCAAGCTTGGCCGCACCAAACATGACACTTTACTTGAACAATTTCAACCCAATTATACTATCCTTCTGTACACACAAATTAGGCTTATACAGACGCTGACAGATGGCTTCCAAAACTTTTAACTGTAGTCCATAACCATGACGACCACGGCACAATACAGTGAAAGAAGAGTCGGAATACGAATTGCAACAATCAGGACTAGCCAACAAATGATTGTACACTGAAGACTTGCTACCACTAAACCTACGCACAACACTAACATTCTCACCGGCACTCTCACGATCACTACAATCGTCGCTCTCCGACTCATTGCTCCCTTCACCGTCCGTCCCATCATCCGCTTCCTCTCCGCTCTCTCTGTTATCCCGCCTGACTTGGTCCATTGAACGGGACTCGGCCGTCACCCTGCTGTCACGTCCCTCCTTGCGCCCTTGTCCGTTGAGTGTGTAGCTTCTGTTGTAGTTGGCTGTTGATCGTCGTGGTCTTTCAATAGGCGGAAAAAATAATAAAAAATTGGCTGCGTTCTTATAGCATGTTCTTAGAAACAGTGCGTACTGGATTATGTATCCTACAAGCTGCCAGAAAACCAACGCCGCCGTTCTTAGCTTTATATTAGGCTGTAGCGTTCTTAGTATTTCAGGCTGGACGTTCTTCGGCTCAACGTTCTTCGGCGCACGACTCTACTGTAGTTCAGATGACAAGTCCATGTTGGATCCTAGCCTAGACACCATAATGCAAAAAAGGAAAGGGTCAACTTCTGCTTGGAAGTACACCCATATCTCACTTATAAAGTCTGGCACAGGGCATGGGCACTGTCCATCACGTCACACCTTGGAAATGTCCGTGACTTTCAAGCATATACAATCATTTTGATGGGCAAGGGCCAGAGATGTGCGATATCACATCACTTCAATGATTATCAACAAAAACGAGTAATATTTCCACTAGAACTCGCCTATAGGCCCACACTACAGGGTGCCCCTACTGCCCTAGTCTAGACCGAGGTGCGCGTACTGTAAACCGTGATATTATTGCGATGGTCTAATTTCTGCGAAATTCGCGACCGCGTGGAAATCGCGAAATTTAGACAGCACGAAAAGGAAATCTATGAAAGGTTTTGCAAGAATGCCACAGGTTTAGCAAGAATGCCATTCTGCAATCGCAAAATTAAAATCTCGCAAACCTGTCCGGATTCTGAAAACGCGAACTAAAAACGCCGTGAACTTTACAGTAACTAGTACTTCGGGGTCTTGATGAGAGGTGGGAGTGTAGATGACACTTTCCCACACTCAGTGCTGCAACAAGTTACATACATTCAAGTGGGAACGACCGACCTTTTGCGAGGAGAACACGAATATGACCATCTTGACACAGGATATTAGTGTTCCGGGAAAATTGAACCACTCATATAGCCTCATACTCATTAATCATTATGCACTTACCCAAGGTATCCTTCGCCGTGATATCTATTTCCTGGCATAGCGGGTTGTCCCGAAACATTGTGTATTGAGCAGGGAGTGGTGCTTTCTTGCAAGTTTGCCGAGTGGATCCGATGGCTCGGCATTCTTCTCGTATGCTCCAGCCGACAGTCGTAAATCAGTCAAGTGTCAGTCAGTCGGCCACCGTCTTCTGCTGGTTCGCTGTCATACAAACGGAGCGGAGCGGACTACGGTATCCCTCCGACATGCAGCACGGTCGCTGGTACAGACGGAGACCGTCCTGTGATGGCAGTCGAATGGTAGATTCACTTGGGATGCGGCAACTGCGTGTACATGTACTTGACATGGTTCCAGAGACTTGAGTCGCCAGGTCGTGATAATTCCGGCGTTGCTCTGCTCCGCACGCGGCCGCCATCTTCAACTCTTGCGCCTGTTGACAAAACTCGACGAACTGGTCTTTAGAATTCCACGGTCACACATCGAAGTTGGGAAGTGGACAGTTGCTTGCATCTCCCTTCTCTCCGACAGCCGTAAGTAAGTTGAAGATACTATAGAGTCGGACTCGTCTGCTCAACTGCACTAAAGTACAGTCGACCGAGCCATCGTGGTAATGGTCATGTGTGGAGTCAAGCTGAAACCCCGCGCGCACACCGTGCTCCCTCGATATCCATGCGAGTCGACGTTCACACTTTGAAGTGAGAACATACCGCGTACCGGTAGGCGCTACAAGTACATGTACAAGGCAAGGCCAAGGACGACAGGTAACATTGCCAAGTGTTAGCGCGGTCCGCAGCTGGAACAAGTCACACCCCTCCTGCCCCCCCCCCCCCATCGATAACCACTGTCTTATCGGACGATCAGCCATCCATGGCGAACGAAAGTGCTGTTACTATTACTTACTTACCGGTACTACTACTCAATACATGACTGTACAATCATGCATGTACTGATGATGTAGGTGAAAAACTGACAGAGTATTGAGACATTCAAAGACCAGACACATGTAGCTCCAACAGATCTCCGAAGTGCTATCCAACAGCTTTCCAACTCGGAAGGTTCAAGGTTATATTAGCCCTTTAAATTAACTGCCCCTGTGCTGTCAACCAACAGCAATGCCAATGGATGGATACATCCCCCCCCCCCCCCCCATGACTGTGCAGTACATACTGAAGACACTCAAATGTTCGTAACTCGGCTTGCCTTGGAGCGAAATTGAGCAAAAGAAGGCATATTCGCATCGGAAAGTTCTCGGCTGTCGGCTCGAACAAGTCCGAAGTCGATCCGAGGTTACTACTGTACACGCCAAGTCTCACAGTGACAAAGAATGTCGACGTCAGCGTCACTGGACGGAGACGATATCAGTAAAACACGATCATGACAAAGCCGTCCAACAAAAAACTACCACTAGCGCTTGGCAGATTAGGTTTGGTAAATTGCTGAATTCTTCTTTCCATTCGTATGCCCAAATTATGCCAGTGATTATGCTACATTATGCTGGAATTATGCCAATGATGTATCTAAATAATCTAATATTGAATGAGTACGAGGTCAAGGGAATGGAAATAAAAGCCGAGTAAAAGACCGAGGCGAAGCCGAGGTCTTTTACGAGGTCTTTTATTTCCTATATTGACCAAGTACGAAGTCAATATTAGATTTATCACGACTAGCCAAAGCCTGTGTTCAATCGCTAAAAAGGAGTCAAATAGATGCGGTCAATGTAGCCCTAAGGAGTCAAATATGCAGGAATATTTGAGTGCTTAGGGATGGCAAAAACCTATGGGAGTCAATACTAAGGGAGTGATAAGGTGCTATTATTGTACCCTTGCACTCCTGTTGCACTTTGCAACGTTACAACGACTCTGGCACCATGAGTCCATGACAGCATGGCTTACTTGTATAAGGGGTAACATTCACCAGGTTATTTCCTGTAACATGCCTACATGTACATGTAAACAAGAGTACATGAAAACCGGTTTTCATGTACTCTTGATGTAAATATACCCGGAGCATTAAATCCACGGCCAGCATTGTAAGGTTATGCCGACGTCTGGTCTCAGAATTCCTTCTATGTCAGAGCATAATATTTATACAAAATCCGAAGATTATGCCAGAAATTATGCCATCAAAATCCGCAAGGGCTAGTTGACTACAAAACTAGTAGTTGCACACGGCGTACATTTCGCCGTATGGTTCATGACGGCTCATCAGGTGTGCCATTTGAACTTGGATATTCAGTAGGCCTTGGCGGATAATGCCGGCAGAAAAATTGGCAGAATTCGGTACTTTTTCTGGTAAGTTTCAGGCATGTTTGGTATGTGGATAAAGAAATGGAGCAGAATTCGAGGAATTGCCCGCCATAAGGTTTGTATGGTTCTGCCAATTTCGGTGCAAAAAAAGCAGAATCTGCCACCTTTTCGAGCATTATCCGCCAAGGTCTAATATTCAGCCAATGGATGATTATTGTAAAAAGGAAAGGGACACCTGGATACAGCCTTAGCAGACTACCTGTCCATCGCTGTAACTACATATAGATACGTGTAGTCAGAAAGTGCAACAAATCATTGAAGTCTATTTTCTTCGGCCAGAACTGTAGACTGGTCGGGCTAGCAGCTTCACTGATGTAATCATGTGCATGGATCTGTTATGTCAGGCTACTGTTGACTTTCCAGATTTCAGAAGACGTTAAAATCCCAACCACACTTATTGTGTATGCTCCAGCTTGCTGACAGCCCAAGTACCTTTGGGCAAATAGAATTGCTGCACTTTTCTCCACGACCTGACAGTAGGTTCTGTTTGCCTCCAGTATCACCAGATGCTTCAGAGAATGCCATCCATGTATTGGGCTTGTCCAAATTCTCCAAAGCCTTGCTGAGTTGTCTGCAATGCTGCCACATCCCCAGGCTGGCCTGGGCTAGCAGGATAGGACTGGATTACATGACTGACAGTGCAATACAGGAGTTGTACTGCCACTGGACAGGCAACCGAATCTGGTAAGACTGGCTCCGGAGTGACCACTGGTAACTGCCTGGAGGCTCAGACTCAGTCAAAGTCAGGGCTACTCATCTTTCCACTCCCTCCACACTCCCCCATACCACCCACCCCAGCCCGACGCACGTAGATCTACGAGTTTGACTGCACAGTGCACTGCAGTACAGCCTGCCAACTGTACAAGCAACTGGGCTAGAAGGAGGTGTGGACTTCAAAACGTCGTGCTGGCATGTAGCTATTGGCAGCTGCGTCGCTAATATTCTACATTTGGCAATGCGTGCTGTCACAAATGACTCACATCACTCGTCCGTCTATCTTCGCAAAAGAAGAGAATAGTTTGTGGCAAAATATTATAATTGCTGTTCGCTATAATTCGATCTCTTTCCACAAGGCAATGGTGGGTTTACGAAGTACCGGTAGCTTACTCAAGCTAAGGGTTCATTCTCCGGGGCAAAATGAGTGAATCAAAAGCTCAGTGTTACAGCATCTGCTGATTCCTTGCTTCATTCATAGGGGTCTATTGCTCAGGAAATCCTTGCTGGACAGGCTCTTCGATCGAACTGATTATTTTGTCTCATTCGGCATCTCCGTGTCCTTCCCGCTTGTGCCCGGGCAATGTCAAGCCGCCCGTGGCTGTGTGATTGGCCCTTCCTTTACGGAAGGAGGATGGCGGTAAATGCTTTAGGCTTCAGAGCGTCGATGATTCAGTTCACGGTGATCGTTCTATGGTTGCTGCTTTCGGCGAGCCATTCTGTCCATTCAGCCAGCGCTGCACCCAGTCCAACTGATGATTACGGCTCTGGCGATGGAAACGGTACGAATGTAACCCAAGCTACCGGCTTCACGACTTCGCCTGATGGGACCTCCTCAATGACCTCAGCGAGCGCGGCTACCCCATTATTTCCGAGCACCGCCATTCCTCCATCACCTAGCTCGGTGATTCATTCATCGCCTACCTCGGTAATTCCTTCATCACCGATCACAGCTATCCCTGCATCTCCGAGCTCGGCGATCCCTTCATCATCTATCACGACAATTCCCTCTTCACCCAGCTCGGCTATCCCTTCATCTCCGAGCACAGCCACCACCACGCATTCCACAACCATCGATCCTATCTTCTCCAGCACAGTTGCAGCGACGTCCGAAATACCGCCGAGCTCAAGGGCAACATCTCCACGGACGACAGTGGTGGTGATAATAGGGACGACCGAGGCGGGTACATTTAGCCGCCTCAACGTGGGAACGCTTATGGCGATCTGTGTCGGCTGCGGACTGTGCTTCGCGCTGTCATTGCTGGCTGTGCATATCCTACGGAAGAGCCGTCGCCACCACGAGAGCAATGCCGACGAGGCCAAGAGGCTGCGCCAGGCCAGGGAGAACAGTCGGCAGAAGAGCGTGCGTAGACAGAGTGAGTTCGACAAGGTGACTGACTGGGCTGGATCATCGCTGGCTACCAGCACCCTAGTGTTTGACGATGATTACGAGAGAGGCAGCTCTATCGAGCCTGCATCACCAACAGGGTCGATACCTGGGTCGATGCCTGGGTCGATGCCGAGTTCACAACGAAACAGTGTTTCCAGCGAATCCAGTGCAATGTCGAGCTCAAAACTTATCAAGCCTGATCGAGGTAAGAGCTGGGTTGGTGGTGCAGAGTTACAGAGATTTTAGAAGTAAGGAGAACGATGCAGGATACTGAGTATTCGGAGTGGAAGTGAAGTGCGAATGTATACTGTCTTGGGTAATCAATGGTTAGGTAAAACACGCAGGTCATACCACCCATTGCACCACACGTCACGTCATCCCCAGTTTCCCCACTGGGTCTCACAATCCATACAACATGCAGACAAAACGAACAGGATGGTGATTTTCAAACTTGAATGTCTTATAAGTCATACATTTTGTACATGCGTATACACACGCACCCATGCAATCTCTCCCCCCCCCCCCCCCCCCCCCACACACACACACATACACTTTGACTTGCACTTGCTCACCGGTCATTTGAGTCTCCCCGGAAGAGGAAAGAGAGATTCAAAAGGATTCTAGCGGGAAAGGTGACTCTATTGGCTACTGCCCAACAGTCCACCCCCCCCCCCCCCCCTGAAATCCCCAAACCCTGGGCGGACGTCAGTGGACATGATCCCACTCGTGGGCAGCCGGCTCACCACTAGGCCTTTGCGGATAATGCCGGCAGAAAAATTGGCAGAATTCGGTGCTTTTTCTGGTAAGTTTCATGCATGTTTGGTATGTGGATAAAGAAATGGAGCAGAATTCGAGGAATTGCCCACCATAAGGTTTGTATGGTTCTGCCAATTTCACTGCTTTTCGAGCAGAATCTGCCACCTTTTCGAGCATTATCCGCCAGTGCCTACTCACCACACCAGAGTACGTGGGTTGTTGTTGATGTTGTAGTGGGTGAGGACCGTGAAAAACTGCTGAAAATGGATTGACGACAATAAGGCACCAGTATCCATCCTGGAATTCAACTCAACTTACCCCCCCCCCCCCCCCCCCTCCTCACACATACATTAGTCTGGGCTCTCTCAGAAGTACAAATTGACTGCACGTACACCAATCCCCGAAGAGGAGAAAAACACAAGTACTAGCACTAGTACATGACATCCTCCTTCCTCCTGTGCCGGTATGACTTGCATGTACGTGTAATGAATCATTTCCTGTATTAACCAACAAAGCTGGACTGCATCATAATTATTAATAGAGAAACAAATTCAGTGTATTTCCCACAATCATACTTCCTCCGCGTCATCGAAATTGTCGCAGTTTGACTTTTGATGTAAAATGCGGTATTTACTCACCAGCACTCGTACCAGAGGCAAGGGATCGGACATAGGCGATAGTCATCAGTATAGGGTGACGGCAAAGTTCTATTTTCTGTTATTGGAAGCTGGAATTTTTGAACTAGACGCAATTTCTTCGCTGATGTCGCTGCGCTGGTAATTTCGACTCGCTGAGATCAGTCAGGTGTTGCAGCCTGCACATTTCTCGTGCTTATGGCCATTCACTCAAGCCCCATCACTGCTTTACCTTAGCTGGGGTGAGAATGACTTCGTGGAACAAGTGGCAGCGCTTGGAGAAACATCGAGGGGTCGGCAAACTAAATGCCTGCAACAGCGATAAAATTTGTCGCTCTGGCTGAGACACTCAGTACTACTACTAGTACATGATTGTACCTGCAAGAGCCGTGTAGACTCTACACGTAGTGCTAGTGATGCACGCGCAGGTGCCGTGCCATGGTATACCAGTGCTGAAAAAGAGGGCGCGCTGGACGTGATACTACACTTACCTGCATGAGCTGTGGGCATGCCACGGCTAAAAAAAAGTTCATTATTTTCAAGATCGAGGTGATTCCGAGGTGATTCCGCCGACGGTAATCAACCGACCTCGCAACTATCGTGTATTCTTACTAGGCTTCGTTGGTGGTGAAGTAGAAATCATCCAGAGCTAGCAGACGACAAGCATAGCAGCTCTTGTCCTGTGGAGAAAGTCAAAGCGTTTGAGATGAGGCGCGACCAACTTTCAACCTTCCTTGAAATATTTGGGAACGATATTTTTGCGTCCATTGACATCAGCGACGACGAGGACTTCATCTCTGCATGAAAAATCTCAGTCCAATTGTCCTAGAACGTTACTCTAGTCTTCAGACTATCATACTGTGTAATAAGTTTCGAATGGCTTAGTTTATGGAGTTGTCAGTAACAAGTGACAAGTCACTAGTCAAACTGCGACAATTTCGATGACGCGGAGGAAGTAGCATGCACCGTGTAGGATCGTGTCATTTGTTGTCTGTCCTCATGTATGCATTCTATTTACCTATATACATTACTTCCTGCAGACAACAAGAAAAGCTGGACTGATGAGCCGGACATCGAGGAGACGAATTTCTCTATAGGCAACGAGATGGACGACGACAGAGGCACGGTGAACAGAGTGAAGAACTTTGTAGTCATCGACGGCGGACACGACTCACACCAGCGAAGTGGCAAGCACTCGAAAGCGAAAGACCGGGCACGGCAAATCCTGGCAGAGCGTCGCTCTACGTACACGCTGCAATCGCAGGCCAACGAAGCGGCGCATAATGTGATAGCGGAAGAGCAGGAACAGCCGCAGGGGGACGACCTTGACGGTCACGTATTCGTGGATGCTAACAGGGCAGCCGTGGAAGTGTAACAACAGCTGGAGAACATCTCCTGTGAGTTAAACTTGCTATTTCACTGTGCATGGGCCATACTTTCTTTGGGCGCCGACCTGTGGCCAGCAACACATGGTGCCAGTGCCGCGTCAAAAAAAAACCCAGACAGGATATGAAACTTACTAATATGTACAAATTGCACGTGAGATTGGTATAGAGATTTCGGACCTGGACTATTTCGATTTACTTCTGTATGCCCGCCCCTAGTCACAATGTCTATCCTGGCATATGCAATGCCGATCCTCTACTAGGTGGTCTGTTTTACTTCATCCTTTAGAACAACTCAGCCCTTGCCCTTGATTCTGCAGACTGAACTCGGCGATTTACTCAACTTACATTATACTTGAGAATCTAGATTCTATTGTTTTGATCCTCAGAGAAAGTCATTATTTACAACTATACCATAGCATGACCACTAACTATTTTCGATACTTGATGATTACAGTTTGGCAAGGTACCGTGACAAGGTATCTAACATGACATGTACATGTATGTGCTGGCTAAGGGCCTGGACAGCATCTAAGTGAGTGACTCAAATATGCTGTAAACCAAGGGTGTTCAGTTGGCATGGTACGGTCTGCCATTTGAAGAACAATAAAATTAATTTACTTGTGGAGAGGTGGGTGACTCGGCTGAAAATTCCCAGAACTTGAACGCGGAATCAGTGCCGTTAGTTTCATTGGTTCACAGGATACCTGGTTCAAAGAGTGCATGGCAAGGCCAAAACTGTAGTGACTATAGTGTGTCCAACTCCTAACAGACTTCTATGCACCCCTAATATAGCATACGTCAATGAAGTACATGTACGCCGTGACAAGCCGACATGCATGACACACAGACATTTCGACGCACACACCAACGCACTGACACCGTGGCAAGCGAGCACACGAACGTACAGCATCACCACAGACACGTGGACTCACGCAGCAAAGTGTGCGAGCATACGCACAGGATCACTACAGACACATGCACTCACGCACCGATGCGCGTGAACACACGCCCAGCATCACTACAGACGGACCGTGATATCAGTAAAATACTGCTGCAACTATTGCTGCCAGTTCTGACACTATTTGACATTTTGAGAGATTTTTACGGATACAAACAACAAGATAAATACTGTAGCTGCGTAGATGGAGAAGAAGAGTGACATTACAAATTCAAACGGGAACGAAACAAGGGAGACAAAAGTAGACAAGAGTTGGGGACAGAAGAAAATAATATGATAAATGCATTCTACGGCAGTCTACAAAATAATTTCAAATAATTCTTTAGGGGCATTTCACGAGTGACCCACGGATGTTTTGTGCAGGTCAACTTCAGATATTGCCACATCAACAATCAAATTCAATATAGATAATTGCGTGTACTGCTAAGCCAATGTAAGATGAAGCCGGCCAAACATGTCGAGCACAAACGATGATAACTGTATTTTGAACAGTACTGGTGCAATGGTGACCATGGTAAATACTGCTGTATGGAGATGTAAGCTGCAAAGCAGCATGTCAACAGTCTGTGAGAACTTATACTGCAGTGAATCTGTCTACTCACTCCTAATATTATGTCCGCTCGTCTTCGCCCAACGCTGGAGCCATTCTAACAAATGTCACTCATCATCAAAGCAGACATGTGCGTACACCTGCCATGACTGCATAGCGAGGACATAGTGACGGAAGACCGGCCTCAATGTGTCAATGTCTCAATGTGTCAATGTGCCTGCCTTTGCCAGTGTTGGAAGCACTCGGAGCAGGTCATCGTTCGAACGGAACGCGGATTGCCACACGACGTGCAGTATTGCGAGGACGTCGCGTTGCCGCGAGACTGCGCACCCAGCACGGGCTTGGCACCAACCGCAGGTGCCTGTGCTGCTGCTGCTCTTGCTGTCGTGTGATAGTGTCCAAGGCCCCTGGGCCCGTCTTTCGGCAGTTCTGGTGACGTCTCCAGTGGCAGTAAGATATTCGTGTCTCGTTTCGGCACAGGAGGCCGTCGTCGTGTTGTTGCAGGTACGTTCTGGTAAACCGCATTCTCGGCGCGGTCCGATGGGTTCTGCAACGATGAATTGGGCAGGTGAGGGGCGCTGCCTGAGTCGACTTGATCTGTGCCGTGGCGGACGCGGTTCTGCAGGATCATATTGCGTGTGAAGTCAGCAGTCAGCGGTACGGCACCCAGGTGCGGCCGATTATGCTGATTGGCTGGCGGTGGATGACGACTCGTCGAGCTCACCTCCAGCTTGCCGGCACGTGACGTTGTTGTCGTCGTCCCCATGGCTACCGAATGAGACGCAGTCACAACTTTCATTGGACCTGCCGCCGTAGTGGTCGGCAAGGACCCGGCTCGCGGACGATGTGGACGCCTCACGGCAGCCTGCTGCTCTATATCCGTAGTAGACATACCACGGCTTGTGGAATGGCCTTGGATTGCGGCCATGGGAACATAACCGGAATGGGCAGGTATCGCGTCGTCTGGTCTAGTACTGATGGAACTATTGGTATCATGTGACAATCCGTTGGTTGCTAAGCGACCTGTAATGTTTCTCGCCGTAGTGTGCACGTCAGGTGCATGCCTCTGCTGATGCCGGTCATCCTGCAACCTCTTATGGCCTACGTTCACCTTTGTGTCGAGATCCAGTGCAAGGTCATTATTGCCGAACACAGAGCGGCCATTGCTCTCCGCATCGCCATTGCCCGTATTCCTCTGCCGTGGTCCTGTCGAGGTTGAGGCCATGGTCGATGCAGTGGTTGACGTGGGCGGTGCGGGTGGCAGACGTGGCGGTGCGTTGGTCTGTTCAAACTCCAGCCACGACGGCGTCTGCTTGGACGGGAAGCCCGCAGCGGTCGTGGTGGTGGCGGTGCCTTTCGCTCTCGGAGCGGCGACCACCCGGTCGTTGTTGTTGCTGCCATTTATCGCGGGAGGCATGTTAACCCTCAGCTCCGCTGACGGTGATGCTGCATTTAACGCCGTCGTCGAGGAGTGACCATTTGGCAAGGCAACACGTTGATTGGCGCCTTGCTGCACTTTGCCATTGCTGCCGTTAGTGGTGGCGGTGTGATCTGATTGCGGCGACTTCGACAATGCCCATGCAGCAGGTCTTGGAGGTGCTACTTTCGTCGTCGATCCTGCAGCACCCGCCACACCCGTACCTGTACCTGCCTGCTGTGCAGAGCCTGTTGACTGTTCGGATGACGACAGCTTCGGCGAGTGTACCGGTGCCATCGCCTGTACTGTAACGCGCGGGTGAGGAGCCTTGGCATAGTTCTTATACTCTTCCAGAGCAGTACTCAACATCCTGGTAGCTAAATCACTGACCTCGTCGTACTGCACACACATACACACACACACACACAGAGACGCGTGGACGCACACACAGACACACACACACACACACACACACACACACACACACACACACACACACATGCGGACACACACACACACACACACACACATACACACACACACAGAGACGCGTGGACGCACACACACACACACACACACACACACACACACACACACACACACACGCGGACACATGCGGACACATACAGACACACACACACACACACACAGCACATACAGACACAGAGGAGAAGAAATACGGGGTGGTTAAATTATCAACATATATGGAGGGAAAACGGAGAGTAGCTGCACTTGCGAAAATATTCCCAGGCTGCTTGTCTGTCTATCTTTCCCTCACCCTCTCTCTCTCTCTCTCACACACACACACACACACACACACACACACACACGCATGCACACGAGCACACACAAGCACACATGCACATACACACACATACACACACACCAACCACACACACACACACGCACACACACACACACACACACACACACACACACACACACACAAATACACACACAAACACAAACACACTCACCCCCCCCCCATATACCCTCACACACAACCTCACACACAACCTCACACACACACACACACACACACACAGACACACACACCACACACACACCACACACACACCACACACACACACACACACCACACACACACCACACACACACACACACACACACACACACACACACACACACACACACACACACACACACACACACACACACACACACACACACACACACACACACACACACACACACACACACACACACCATGAAACATACATGCTTACTTCCAGCACACACCACCTACCTTAGCTGTAGACAACTCGCTCACTCTTGCACTGAGATAGTCACGGACAAACTGGGAATATCCAGGTGGCTTGTCACTGGGCCCAAGCTGCGCAGCTAGTATGAGACGATTACCTGACGAATCACTGGACGGGAAGTAACGTACTGGCTGCCCGTCTGGAGTATCGGTGTTTACAGCACTGCACGCATAGCCAAGAAGAAGTGCATAGGACGGAACAAGTATTATAAACAGGGCCAGAAAGCACGCTGCATGTGATAGATAAACTGCAATCTCACAAGATGGAGCCTGATACTGTCTCCATATCCAGGGTTGTTTGACTGGAAATGGCACCCCTTGGTCTTGTTTGCAGTGGTCTTCTGGGACAGGTGGTCGGTCGCCTTAAGCGAGTGGTCTCCATGGCAGGTTTACTGTACAATGGACAGTGCGTGCATGCGGTCAGGTTCAACAGGGCAAAGCTGCTACCCATCAGCAGACATACGCTCATGATGCACAGGCAGACGTCGCATAACCATCCGTTTTCCACAAAAATATCCGGATAGGCGAGGGAACCGGATAATCGAACACACATACTGTATGTATGCACTAGATTTGCTGTAAATCGGTAACCAACGATTTTCTTCCGGTTGGCGAGGGATCCGGATAAAAGAGGACCGGATAAACGAGGTCTGACTGTACTGTAAACCGCCGAATACTTGTGTCGATGCATTTTCGCATTTTCTCAGAGCCAGAGAATTTACTTAGCATGGCAAATGCTTGTGGAGCACTGTTGTCACACACACACATGCACATGCACAAACTGCTGAAGTTTGATTTTTGCAAAGTTCAAAAGTTTGTGATTCGGAGCCTCTCTACAAAAAGTCGCAAACATGTTTTTTTGTGTCACAAAAATAACGCGCATAACAGTACAGTAAGATCTGTGACTAACGACCACCCCTGGGGGCCAGGGAAAGCGGTCTTTAGTGGCAGGTGGTCCTTAGTTAGAGGTTTGCACCGCACAACCATAACACGAATGTGAGACCGTCCGTGCCTGGCAAAGTGGTCTGTAGTACCAGGTTGGTCGCTAGTCACGGTGGTCTGTAGTAGCAGGTTGGTCGCTAGTCACGGTGGTCTGTAGTAGCAGGTTGGTCGCTAGTCACGGTGGTCTGTAGTAGCAGGTTGGTCGCTAGTCATGGTGGTCTGTAGTACCAGGCTGGTCACTAGTCACGGTGGTCTGTAGTAGCAGGTTGGTCGCTAGTCACGGTGGTCTGTAGTACCAGGCTGGTCACTAGTCACGGTGGTCTGTAGTAGCAGGTTGGTCGCTAGTCACGGTGGTCTTTAGTTACAGGTTTTACTGTATACACAAGTACACTCAACCTAGGCAGCATCAGAACGATTCAGGATATCTATAACTAAGCACTTGCAGAAGCACCCTCCGATAGTTACACGTGCTAGCCGCAGAAATCAGTGCAATCAAAAAAGCAATGCGATTCACAGAAGCAATGATTTCCTGGCACTGACTCACCATCGTCGACCACCGGCATTCGGTGTGGTGATCTTGACCAAGTTCATGTACTTGCAGAGCAGCTCCTGTTTGGTCTGTGTGGTGCAGATGTGCAAAGAACAGAGCAGCACTAAGAGAACGACAATGGTCCGGCAGGGGCGTAGCTGGTCCCCCTTTTTGGGGGGGGGGGGGGGGCACGGCCACATATGGTAGGTTGGCTGGTGCATGTCATTCATGGTCATTATGTGCATGCTGAACCTAGGTCGGAAATTTTTAGGGGGGGGGGGGGGGGGGGGTGGTACATGTACTCATGCCCTCACACAAGTACACACACAAGTACAATAATATTATGTCAAGGTGATCACCTGTCCCAGAAGACCGCCGTAACCAGGACCAGGGTATGCTACTACCAGTCAAATGACCCTGGATAAGGAGACTGCCTGACAACCGAGACTACATTTTGAAGGTCCCTTGGCGGGCGTCTTAGACCGGTTTCACTGTACTAAGAGAGAGGTACTACACAAACCTAGCATGATGAGAAAACTGACTACTTGTACGACTTACGGAGCTTTGCTCGGACTTTCTGTATGAGTTCCAGATGCCACGCGGCATCTTGTCTGTTCCATACTGTTTGCTGGGGCAGAACCCCTCGCCGGGATCCATGGAGAACTGTAGCTCCAGCATGCCCCCATCCGGCATCTCCAATGGAACGATGTTGTGTACATCTGTGGCAAGCAAGGCAGACACGCATATACACGCATCCACGCACATGCACACACGCACATACACACACATCATTGCACACACACACACACACACACACACACACACACACACACACACACACACACACACACACACACACACACACACAAACACAAACACACACAAACACACAAACACACACACACACACCTCCTTGCTTTGGTAACAGCCTTCCCCGGCTTCCCACACAGAGCATGTGCTGCACCGTACCTACAGATGCAAAGAGACCACTCCACAGTCTTACCATTGATAGCCACACTGTACAGCTTATCTGTGCTGGTGCGAGGGAGCTGCCATCTAGCTATGCGGCCTTCAAGATACAAAGAGACCACACCGCTCGCCTTACCAGGGGCGGATCCAGGAGGGGTTCCAGGGGTTCCGCGGAACCCCCTAAATTTCGTAACTGCTGGCAGCAATATGCGTGTCCATGTATATGTATCAGCTATTCAGCTTTGACTATACTGGAACCCCAACTGTAGAGATATCTGGATCTGCCGCTGCTTACCATTGATATCCACACTGTACAGTTTGTCAGTGGTGGTGCGAGAGAGCTGCTTGGGCGCCGTCCACACGGAGGAGAGACGCTTCGTGTCCATGGCAACCAAGCCACAGAAATGCGAGTGCAGGTAAGTAAGGAGGACGGGAGCTCGATAACACTGATCAGCTGGTATCAGCAGAGGAAGGTAGATACCTGCAGTGGGCATGGGGGCAGACAACAAAGAGCGTATTCGTGACCAAGACGATACGGTATGCACATGAAACCCGAAATGTGCAGCCTCGGACCTTTCTGCATGGGTCTCTATACACCAGAGTGCAGAGTGGTGCACGCACTCTGCACTCTGGTGTTTAAAGGATCCTTTCAATCTACTCTCGTGTGCTCTGGATGGCAGTCGTGAGTCAGTCAAGTGTCAAGTAAAGTCGGCGGAATAGCGCAAGCTCCGGTGTGGGGAGCAAACCCTTTCTTAGGTTGAAAAGAGGCACGTCAAATGGCAGCTAGAAAGAAGACAAACTCCCATGCTTGTTATGTCAAACTTCCCTCTTTACTCAGTTTTAGAACGTCAGTACCGCGGACAGTGTCATGCAATGTTATCGCATGAGCTGATTGTTTAGTAACTTGTGATGTTAGTGGACATTATAGTGTAACTTAAAGTTCCTTGGTCCTTTTTCCTTTTCTATAAATTTACTCAAAGTATATTTTAGTAAGCAAACTTCTTGCCGAGTGTTCGCGAGTGATCGGATACGGGACCAGCTACTACAGTACGACACGGTGGACATACCGCTGTAGTAGATTGGTGAGATGGCACCGGATGTGGCACCGTACGCATGCTTGTCCGCCAGCACCACGATGGGCCGACGCAGTACCTGTGACAGTGCAAATATGTGTATCTCCTCCAGTGGATGGTAGACAGGACTACCTGTGATGGTGGAAAGAGAACAACAAATACACACACACACACAGACACGCACACGCACACGCACACACACGCACACGCACACACACACACACACACACACACACACAATTTAGCTGCAAACGTGTGAAAGTGCAGCCCTCCTCTCCTCTTCACTACCCAACAGGGGAATGGAGAGTGGAAAAAGTCCCACTCGAGGTGTGATTGCTTGTACTGAAAACTCTGAAACACATGTTTGACGAGAAATCATGACCTAATGGCTTCCGGCATTATACCAAATGTTCCTTTGACGCATTTTACCTTTCGATCCGTACTTTCACTGATGAGTGGGGCACGAAAATCTAGATCTAGGAATACACTTGTACATTCATCATTAAACTTTATGATGTCATTATGTGGCATGGACAGGTCTGCAGCCTACATCATTTTCTCTAGCTTTTTTAAACTTCCTTTGTTTTGTTTGCCTTGACGTTTGGAGCACACCCAATAAACCCCACATATGAACATACAAATGCATGATTTATAAAAGATAGCAGCAAACAAACGTTAAAAAAAGTAATGTTCAAACATGTAGAGTGTGATCGAACAAGAAAGAATCCGGCTTTGATTCAAAATGAAGTCAGTGCAGTCCAACGCAGCAAAGCTGTACTATTCGTGTTTGTACCGACTAGTTCCATCATGAAGAAAGTGTCGGTTTCCATACGTCGGAGCTCGCGCTTTCTGCCGACTACCTTGACACTTGACCGACTCACGACTGCGCCTGAAGCACACTCGAATCCCGTCGAACCTTCCACTCGGCAAATAAAACAGGCTCGACTGGCTTCTCGTGTACTCCAGACGCAGTGGTGAGTCAGTCAAGTGTCAAGTCAGTCCGCAGAAAGCGCGAGCTCCAAAGTATGGAGCAGACACTTTCTTCACTAATTACTGTCGAGGTAGCAACATCTTAGCTCGTACTTCCATCACGATGCAAAACATAAATGTGTCTCCTACCATCATTCTGCCGACTGTTGTCCTCTGAAGAGCAGAATTCCAAAACAGACTTCCACTCCCCAGCCCATTGATCAGACGTCAGGGAGAAGCCACCGCAGCTCTCCATGTTGTGGTTGTTTGCCTAGAAGAAAACACGGGCATTCATGCCGTGCATGCACGCATGCGCGGGCACGCACACACACACACACACACACACACACACACACACACACACACACACACACACACACACACACAAACAAATGCATGCAATCCATCTGTTACATGTACATCTAATCAAGAGCAAAATGGTTTCGTAGTAATCTAATAACTTCGCCCATAGCTGTCGGACACTGGTGTGTGTGTGTGTGTGTGTGTGTGTGTGTGTGTGTGTGTGTGTGTGTGTGTGTGTGTGTGTGTGTGTGTGTGTGTGTGTGTGTGTGTGTGTGTGTGTGTGTGTGTGTGTGTGTGTGTGTGTGTGTGTGTGTGTGTGTGCCAGCTAGTCCGGTTGGTGGGTACACTTATGCCTGATTGTGTTGGGTCTGTTGCCAACAGGCTCGGCTGCTTGAAGGTGTATTGTTGTATCTGCCACCTTTGTTGATTTCAGGTTACTTTCTATTTGAAGTATACATACCTGTTAACCATGGACTGCTTCTGGCTAGATTAACCCTTGTGTAATCAATGATACTAGTGACGCTTAGATCAGATCCACTCTGATTTAGCCACCCACACTAGTAGCAAGTATTACCTTCACTGGGGGCAGGGGTAACTGCAGTTGGATCCCAGGACGGATACCCTGATGCCGTCAATCCTTTTTCTGCACCTTGTCCTCACCCACTTACTGAGGTGTGGTGAGCCCATAAGTGGGATCATTTTCAAGTCCACCCAGAGTTTTGGGGATTTCAGGGGGTGTCGGCCGTTGGGCGGTTCAATAGCCAGTTGAGTCATCTTTCCAAGATTCCTTTGGAGTCTCTCTCCCCTCTCCCGGGGAGACCCACGTGACCAGTTTTGGCAGTGAGCAACAAGTACAAGTACAAGTACAAGTGTGTGTGTGTGTGTGTGTGTGTATGTGTTTGTGTGCGTGTGCACCTGCGTGCGGACGGCGTGCGTGCGTGTGCGCCATGGTTAACTTTGAAATACATTAGCAACGTGCATGACTTACACAACATGGTACTACACAGAAAACAATCGACACTGGAGACACAAACTAACTTGTATCCTAGTGGCAACACATGATTACACCATAACAAGTCCATTGCACAATAAACAGTCCACTGCACCATAACCAGTCCATTGCACCATAACCAGTCAATTGCACCATAACCAGTCCATTGTGCCATAACCAGTCCATTGTACACCTACCTGCCACAGCCAGCGACGGTGTATGGACGCCGCCATCGCTTTCGCCTCGTACTCGCTAGACACGCTCGGGCTCGCGCTGCTCGGGTGAATCGCCGCCAGGAGGTCCTTGCGGATGGGCTGTCCTTCCAGCGTCAGTCGCACGGCGCGACGCAGAGCGTGGAACCGATCGTGGTGTCCCCACATCGCCAGCGAGGCCGCGTGAAGCAGGCAGTTCCCGTCGCCCGTCGTCTGCAGCGGTATCAGCAGGCAAGCACGCACGGCGTGGCGGCTCAGCCAGTTCAGGCGGTCTGAGTCACACAAGCCAGAAACACAAACAATCAATCAATCAAACAAACAATAGACCGAGTTAAATCTTGGAAAGACTACTCGGATGGCGAGCCAAGGAAGAATTTGTTTTAAAGGAAAGAAAAAGGACCAAGGAACTACAAATCACGCTATACTGTCCACTGATTAGCAGTCAGTTGTAGAACGCAGCGGCGGATCTAGCGATCTCTACAGGAGGGTTCCAGTATAGTCAAAACCGAATGGCTGATACATGTACATGGACATGCATAGGTATGGTTGCCAGTGGTACATTTACGAAAATGAGGGGGTTCCGCGGAACCCCTGGAACCGCTCCTGGATCCGCCCCTGGAGCGTCAATACCGTCGGTCAGTGTCGTACAATGTTATCGAATGAGCTGATTGTCCATGCAAGAACTGGTGGTGTTAGTGGACAGTATAGCGTAACTTGTAGTTCCTTGGTCCTTTTTCTTTCCTGAAATATTGTACTCATTCATTATTGATGCTAAGGCACATTATGCATTCCTACGCCAAAGAAACACATTTGTTTCAAAAGAGACATAGCCATGTAAAAAAATACTTAAACCCTCGATTCGAGCAGGGACTCGTTAGACCTAGTTTTTTTTTTTTTTTTTTACAACTAGATTAATTTTCCATGATAAATAAATACAGTATACTAGTAATCAATCAGTAAAATCCAAAGAAACCGCTAGAAGCAGTATGCGTAGTAGTCTACGGCCAAGATACCAGAAACCGTATCAAACTCAGCACGGGGTTCGAGGTACTAAAACGATTACCAAATTAAGTCAAGGATTGACCATTACATGCTGCATTCTGCCACTGCTAACGTGATCGAAGGGCAGCCGTTGATTCTTGACGCTTTGTGCCGATGACCTCTCAGGGCTGTGACTGCGGCATTGACCAGTGCAAAAGACAGTTGAGTGCGGATGTATGCCATGACGATAGAGAAAGGCTCGGACCTCTTATCGGCCAACATGGATGCAATCCGAGCGTAGAGGTTGTCAGCTGCCTTGCCATGACCACCTGTAGTGCTGAGCACTACCGGGATGAATGATCCATGCTCTACCTCAACGACTCTTCTCTCATAACTTCTTCTCTTTTCCTTTTCGTGCTTGCGGTACACTGCCGGGATAGATGACTTCTGGTTTGAGGGGGCAAATGGGTTGAAAACCCGGACATCAAGGAATGTCCTCTCAAACCGTCCACCATACAATCCACTGACTGCGATATCAAGGCGCGCGTTGTCGTCGGTGATGGTAGATCTCAAGGGGAAGTGTTCCCCCGAGAGAGGCTGGAGATGGGGTTCGACGGCTACATCATGGGCAACTTCCCGGAGAAGGTGGGCCGTAATGTCCCGAATCTCGTTGTGGCGGAGAGAGGGATAGCCGCCCAGCGAGCAGGACAGGGCATGGGTGGTCGTGAACGACTTTCCACATGCACACGTTGTCGGGAGATGATCCGGCGTCCACTCCATCCGCAGGAACGCCACCACCCTCAAGGATCTAGGCGCAGATGCAGCTCCTAAAGCGGAGGGAGACGAGTTCCGGTGGATCAGACCCGCCGCCAAAGACCGAAAATCCCATTCTCCCCTCATCAATATTCTGTTGTGCATTTCTCGAAATCTTGTTCAGATTTGCCTCCCTCACCCTGATTGGAGTCAAGTTTTACAATTTAATTCTCCCTACCCGATCTCCCTTTGGTGCGTCCATCGAGCTATGAAGCCAAGACCACTGGTTGGCTGAGTTTAATGGGCCCCACCACTACCACCACACTCCATTATTCACTTCAGTATCTGGTAATACGTGGATTTTGTAGGGAAAAAAAGGAAAAAGTGCCCAATCCCAGCTGGGTATCCTACGTCAAGCTCATAGAAACAAGAGATATATAATAGCTACTACCCGAACGCTCAGGCCAGTGCCCGGTATGGGCCAACACTGGCTGCCTTCGGATCCGTGGCTCCAAGAATCGCTGTAATTTCACAAATTTTCTATGTACTTTTATCCGGGGTACTTTCGGTGCATCTGTTTCATACATATTTCAATAAACCGCTACCACACATAATCCAATAGGAGACAGTTACTGCTTCTCTGTCAGGAGCATAGCATCACCGTTCGAGGTGGTCCAGCCAGAGGGGGTCGAGGGGGGGGGGTCCCCCCGGAAGTTTTTTGAAATTAGGGTGCAACATTCTGCATTCTAGGCCTTTGAAAAAACATGGTCGGGCGAAAAAGTGGTCCGGCCGCACCAACTGCTATACACCCCTGTCTGTACCTAAAATATGTGTTCACCTAATAAATAATAATAATAATACCACAGCACGCGTACAAAGGCCAAAGAACAATGTATGAGAATACACTGAAATTAATCCAAGTCCGCTTCTGTTCACCTAACCTGGCCTTTTGCCCTCATACCGAAATATTGAGCACCTGAAATTACTGAAATTAGAGAAATCTGGATTTAAGTCACTGCACTGGACGATGGTGCCGCTAGACCACAGCCTGGAGATCACGGCAGTGAGGGGATCAGCAAGTAGTTGTGCTGCCCACGCATCCGTCCACCCAAAACGCCTGATACCGGTAGATTTTTACTCTGACCTCTTGCGCAGGCAATCGCGACCCGATTCACAGTCATACTGCCTGGCACACCACGTTCACACACGCATCCGGGAACTGATTCATCAGAGGTGAACTACCGTGGTAGATTAAAATCTCACATACAATCATGACTGTCTACAAGTATGCCAGCCAGCTAGGTACAGTGCATGTTCACAAGGGCTGTCTACCTACTACTGCCATGCAATGAAGTACTTCTGGTTTCAGCACAGTTTCTGGGGAAGAAATAATAATTATAGTTTCATCCGTTTTCTCAAAAGAAAAGGGATCCTTTGCTGAATGAGTCCTTCTTCTCGCTGCACGTGCACAATACCTGCACATATACTAATGTTTGTTTTATTCATTTTATCACAATCTCTATCGCTGCACTTGCTGATAACTCACAGTGATAACGTCGTTATCTTTCCTTTTCTATTTCATTCTGGACTCCTCTTTGATTATCTCTTTTCTCTAGCTATTCTCCTGTCTTGTGCCTTCTCGCCATTCTTCACTGATATCGATGTGGGGCTTTGAATAAATCATGGAGTTGCTACAGTGATATAGCTATATTTACAATCGCTCGCTGACTTGTCAGTTTGAGCACTCTGGCAAGGTACGTTCGGGCCTGGCTTTGGGAAATTTACGTTTCATTGCTATCAGGTTTGGCCTCATTTTCTCTGTGCTGTGCTGGGCTAGTCCACAAAGGAAGAAACAGTTCTGTCACTGTGTCAGTATCCCAGTCGATATTTTTATCCATCCCTGCAGCTGTCATGTTCAGTATTGTACTACTGAGAGTGCACTGAGTGCAGTGCTAAAGGCGCTCTTCACAAGCTCCTCGACTCCAACATCCTACGTAATGCTAACTGTTGTTGGTGGGCTAGTATAGTCTTGCTTGCGACTCACCAGGTCCTGTCAGTTCCATCCAATGACTATACTATGTCAGGAGGTATTTTCCCCCCAACACTACCACACTAGATCTGGGTGCTCGGTGCTGAGTGGGTTGTGGCAAAGTGGGGTTGTCGGGCAAACTCCGCCATAGACAAAGAGAGAGACCCAGAGACTGGGACAAGCAGAAGATGTGTGGGGCGAGCTTATCGCTCAAGTGTCACTTGCCAACAACTACAATGTCATCTACATCTTGACTATTTTCGAGACACCATTGACAGTGGCGTACAACTAACTAACTAACACTTCAAAAGCCCACTAGCGCGCTAGGCGGTAGAGTGTCGAGCGTGGCATGGCTACACGTGGTGCGCGAATACCATGAATACTACAAACGCTGCAGGTATGGGCAGACGGTCAGACCTCGGCACTGATAAACAAGAGAGAAGCCGGAGGGGGACTTCCAAAAATGCAACCTCCAGAAAGATAACCAGATAGGGAACACGTGTAGCGCATTGCAACCTCACCTAATCCACTCGGCGAAGATCAGGGACGATCACACAGAAACAATAGATGGATTGGACAGACTACACAGCACACACCTTCGTGACAAGGCCAAAGTGTGACATAACAACAGTTACTCCTGATCGATCTTGCTTTGACTTTCGTGTCAAACAGAAACTGAGTCTAGTCTGTTCAAGGCCAATCCTTGACACTTGCACACACAATGCCACATCCTAGTCTAGTACACGCTACAATGTAGCTACATTCCTTCCTGGCCTGACCCACAAAACGACAAAACGCAGTTCACGGAAAGTGAAGGATTTCCGACATCCGCACATGAGCAGAATGTTCGTCACCGCCAACACTCACCTCGCCTCTGTAGCATTTCCATTGTCAGCGAGTCTACCAAGTCATGCCACACGGTGCCCGAGAACGAACGCTCCAAGCTCGTGATGTTCGGCAACATGAACGAACAGCCGTTGACGGCGGAGCCCGAACGCTCGTCAGAGTCGTCCCCTCGCGAGCGCTCTGGTACGAACACATCATACCGCTGGGTAATGGTTGGATTGTAGGTCGACATGCCGCGGTGGAAAGCTGCTGCTCCTATTGCCGCCTTCTGCTGCGAACGTGTCTGGCCGTTGTTCTTTCGCACAACCACTCCACTCGTCGTACTGCCAGTCACACTAGAGTGCTCTTCTGGTCGCCGTTGCTGTCGTGCTGCCCCGGAACAAGCCATGGCAGTCTAGACTTCCCTGTCACTTTGAGACGCTACTGAATTATTTGTTCTGCAATCATAAATCCCTTTCAGGGGGCGAGAGAGAAAAACTGGAGAACGACAGCTTCGTCCCCCGTCTTCCGTGTTCGGTTCTCCACTAGCGAGTGCGTACACACACCTGCACTTCCTCCGCCGTTCTGCTTCTCTTGCTGCGTAGACTGAACCAGTGAGCACAGCGGAGCGTGGCGCTAAGGCATGGCGGAGGCGGATCACACCTACCCGACATTCAGTCACACAACAGTCAACAGCTAGCACTTACTAGCAGCTCCACATCTGCCCAGTGCAGTGCCGAGAACGGCACACTGAGCGCATCGATGATTGGGTCTACTTCTTGGATTTGGGTGCTGTCAAGGCCAACACGGACGACGTATACGTAGAGTCTACACGTCAGTTTTGGTGTCCCACATAACCATCTCCTGCCCAGTTTTCTGCAGTACCACCGGCACCGCTGTGCCAGTGCGCCCGCTAGGCATACACTGCAGTGCAGGCGAAGTCTTGCACAATCGATACGCCACATCTACACTACAGTCAGTTCTGCTGTTGCGAGGCGGCGGTGCTCTCGGGAGCGGAAATGCTCCGCTGCGCGCATGCCGATTATGATATCTGGCCACGCTAATAGTAATACTAACACTAATACAGTAATAATCCAGACCACACAGTCAGTAGAGCCATGATGGTGCGGTCATGGTATTGTATTAGACATCAGTCAGTGCTACAGTACTCAGTAGGTATCCAAACACATAATCATTACCAGTGTGGGCAGAGCAGAGGCGCAGTACACATGGTACAGGGAAGCACTACAAAAACAAGTACAAGTGCAACTGGAGCAACAGCAAAGGCAACAGCCTTTCACCAAGCTGTTGCCGCTTCTCGACGGACGCACTGCATGCCACTGACTCTGTACTATGTCATGTACTAGTACTAGTAGTAGTAGTACTGGTTGTGCTACACATGTGCACGTGCTGCACGCTGCTGCATCGCCAGTACTGGCAGTAGGCTCTACAGACTACAGTCTACTCTCTATCTCTCTGTCTACATGGTCTATGACAGCGGAAATGCACCCTTCTTGGAATCCGGATTGCAACGGGGATGATGCATTGATCATGTTGATGGGTCCTACTCGCTACCTGCACAGTCCGTTGACGTCTACTGCGCACATGATCATGATGATCGCAACGTCAACCAGGCAGAATCCTTGATTTCTCCCACTTCTTTTTCCATGTTTTCGGTCTCTCAAAAGGCCAAAACTAACTGGTACACCTACACCCTGTACCAAGACTGGCAAGAGTCTCTTGCGTCTTGCCTGTGCTGTAGGTCTACTGATCTTCAATGACATGACATTTACATGACTGATCGTACATGCATGTACATACCTGTACATAACTGTTGCTGATGGCATGTCGACAGTTGTAGTAAAAGTTAGTTTATAGTTGATCATAGGTTGTAGCCTAATGAGTAATGTAGGTGGGGCGACACTTGTTTTGAAGGACAAGTGTCGCCCCACCTACAAGCCTTCATTCAACGCGAGTCATGACACGTACACACGTGTCTCTTGACTCCGCGCAGTAGTGTACATTCATGTACTGTTCATGACCCACCTAACTGGTACTTGTCTCTTGGACCTGGCCCGAGCGTAGGCCTTGGCGGATAATGCCGGCAGAAAAATTGGCAGAATTCGGTACTTTTTCTGGTAAGTTTCATGCATGTTTGGTAATGGTAGGTGGATAAAGAAATGGAGCAGAATTCGAGGAATTTCCCGCCATAAGGTTTGTATGGTTCTGCCAATTTCACTGCTTTTCGAGCATTATCCGCCGGTGTACAGACCTGGGCCTTTCTCTCCTCACTTCCCTATCAGCTAGTGCCAGTAGTGGCTGAAGCGGTAGGTGGTACCGGTACATGACTAAGTCTTGTTGCCAGGGAGTATAACGTGTGTGGTGTAGTGTAGAACGATCACGTGACAGTACCTGTCAGATAGGTATTTTACAACTCCCTGCTCCCCGAGCTCCAGACAGTCGGACACAGTGCTTTGTGGTAAACACGCACCTGGCAATACGGCGGTAAATACACACCGGACAGTCAACAACAGGAAGAAAGGAGATACATGGCTGTAAATACAATCTAATGTCGAGCTAGACTTGGCGCGCCTCAGCCTGGACCAGGTCGACAGGCGCGAGGTCGAAGCGACGGCGGCGAACAGAGCGTGATCCACGGACGGAACGGATGGCAGATCTGGCAAGAGAAAATGCCAAGCAGCACCGCAGCCAAGCTACAACCCGGCCATAAGCAGCGTTGCGTTTGGTGACCAAGCCATGCGCCAGCCTCTTGACTACTACGGCTGCTTTAGAGCCCATCCCACCACAGGAGGAGAAGACTAGTGTGAAGGAGCCACGCTCGACTTCATTGACACGTTCACCGTATACGCACGCTTCTTCTCTCCTTCGAACCTTCGGTAGAGGGAGGGGAGAGACTTGGGCCGATAGCTTGATGCGCGGGGATAAAACACCCTTGTATCAAAGAATGCGTTGCGGCTATCGGTCCAGAATCCCTTCAGGCTTCACCCGCAGGTCGGCACGGGCATCAGGATCAGTGTTGGCTGACCGATAGTGAAAGGTTTCACCAGTTAGGGGCTGCAATGGTGGCTCCACCTCCACATCATGATGGAGCTCCTTCATGCACGACGCGAGGAAGTCGCGGTGGGATCATTGTGTTGCATGTTGATGAATCCCGACAGGCGACAACTTGCAAAATAATGGGCATGGTCAACTCAGAACCTTGTCGAGGCTTGAGGCACAGGGAGTCTTATTTATAACAGGGACAGGATGCTGGCAGGTTGTCAGTGGACAGACTGAAGTAGGCAAGCAGGGAGTAGTATTTTACTACTCCCAGCTTGCCTGCATGCGCGCGCATATGCGCGCATATGCCTGGGTATGCCATATGGGTTATTGCAGCAACAAAAATACAGCTGCAGTGGTGTCTTCAATTTCATTCTCCCGAGTCAAGCTCCGTATGAAGACATCCAAGAAGAAGATTGCCTGATGAGTCCAGCGGGGACGAAACGTACGTCGCAATCGAGCTATGTCGTTGCTGTGTCATCATCTATGTGCCATGCGCTACTTGATGTACCAGCCTGCTATGCCGGATACCGCCAGCCATGCATCGACCAGGCGCCAGGCGCGAACTGATGGTGGTGGTGGTGAGAAGGAGAGCTCTGTGCCAGAACTTTGCAGCCTAGAGAGCGTGTGTGGGCAGGCGTGTGTTTACCGCCATATTGCCAGGTGTGTCTTTACCACCATATTTATCAACAATAAGTACAGCTGCAGTGGTGGCTTCAATTTCATTCTCCCGAGTCAAGCTCCGTATGAAGACATCCAAGAAGAAGATTGCCTGATGAGTCCAGCGGGGACGAAACGTACGTCGCAATCGAGCTATGTCGTTGCTGTGTCATCATCTATGTGCCATGCGCTACTTGATGTACCAGCCTGCTATGCCGGATACCGCCAGCCATGCATCGACCAGGCGCCAGGCGCGAACTGATGGTGGTGGTGGTGAGAAGGAGAGCTCTGTGCCAGAACTTTGCAGCCTAGAGAGCGTGTGTGGGCAGGCGTGTGTTTACCGCCATATTGCCAGGTGTGTCTTTACCACCATATTTATCAACAATAAGTACAGCTGCAGTGGTGTCTTCAATTTCAAAAGAGGCAGCAAAAAAAAATACTTTGCGCCACTGCTGGTACATGTGCATGCATGATCTGATCTACAAAAAAGTAGATCAACACTGCACTGACTGAGTCTGTGCATGCACAGAGAGTGGCATGATCTACGAGTGGAGTGGATTGAGATCGGCGGGGCGCGCGGCTGGATATCAGGGGTCCCACGTGCCGTACCCCACTCTGAGCAGTGAGCAGTGCAGTGAGCACTGTGCATGTGTACAGTATGTAGAGGCGACGGTTTCAAATAGGAAATAGGTTGCAAACCGGAACGGACTCAATATTCACTTTCTCTCTTGGTATTTTGATTAGAAAACATATGTCACAGTGAGACTACGATGTGATATACTCCGAGCCAAAATTTCATGGCTCTGCGATGACCAGAAGCGCCATATCAAGCAGGTGAGTTTTTGACGTGTTGCTTCGCACTGCGACTTGAGTTTTACGACTTTCGAAAAATCAACTTCTTGTCGCAGGTAAACAGCGGCTCGCCTCTCGACAATAAAGCACCGCATACCAATCAAAACTAATGGAAGCACACACAAGGCTTATTGTTACTCTGTACTGGCCGTCGTGGAGCGATAGCAATTACCTAATTTCAGACCCAGAGTGAATTTGACGGGCACTCTAAAACGTGTCCGGTTTGGAGCCACCTCTGATTTGAACTTTTTTGAAGCGAAAAATTGGGCAACTTGGAGGCAATGGGTCAACACAAAGGAGTGGCTCAGTTCGATTGACTCTGGCCCCAGAGCAAACTTCAACATGCCAGTTTCCTTCCACAAACATATTTCGAGTGAAAAATCAACGTTGATGATCGTTTTGGGTCTATACAAATTTGGCTGTCAAAACGTTCCGGTATCGAGCCGTCTCCTCTACTGAGCAGTGCAGTGAGCACTGCAGTGCAGTACAGTCACAATCTCATGTCATGATCTCACGTGGTGGCTAAAAAAAAGATGAGCCGGACAGGGGAAGCCCCTTCTATACACGGAGAGGTTTTGTGTTGAATCGGATGATTTCGAACGGTTGGCCATGCAAACTGTGTAAGACAGATGTATTTATGTAATAAATCTTCAAATCACACGGGTTTAGATGACATTTTTCATTGGAACGCATGCGCACTGCCGTTGAAAATCCCCCAAAAGAAAATGGCGTGCAAAAAGAGTCCTCTTTGACTCCATTCAACAAAACTGGGGAAGAAGCTCCCGCCGTCCTTTGTCCTTTTTCGAACATCAAAATGGGTTTCGGAGACCTCAGCTCTCAGCAAGGCCTTCAGTGCCTGAACGAGTATTTGGCTGACAAGTCCTACATCGATGGGTATGTGCCATCTCAAGCTGATGCTGCCGTTTTCAAGAGTTTGACTTCTGCCCCAGCAGCAGAGCTGATCCACGCTCTGCGCTGGTACAATCAGATCAACTCCTATGAAACCTCGGAGAGGACCACCTTCCCCGGTGAGGCAAGGGAATTGAGCTCATACGGCCCAGCCGGTGCGTCTGCTGCCGCAGCTGCAGCCCCAGCTGACGAGGATGATGATGATATCGACCTGTTTGGTTCTGATGAGGAGGAGGATGAGGAAGCTGAGCGCATCAAGGCCGAGCGTTTGGCTGCCTACGCCGATAGAAAGTCCACGAAGAAGGTCGTCATCGCCAAGTCCAACATCATCTTGGATGTCAAGCCCTGGGATGATGAGACTGACATGAATGAAATCGAACGCCTCGTCCGCACAATCGAACAAGACGGTCTCCTGTGGGGATCATCTAAATTTGTGCCAGTCGGTTATGGCATCAAGAAGCTCGTCATCAGCTGCGTCGTGGAAGACGACAAGGTCGGCATCGACTTCTTGGAGGAGTCCATCACCAGCTTCGAGGACTTCGTCCAGTCCGTGGACGTTGCTGCTTTCAACAAGATCTAAGCAGCTCACAGTCTGCTCAATCCATCGCCAATCCAGTACACGTACGTGCCATGCTGAACAATTTGCTTTTCTGGAGAGAGAAACTATTTGCTGTGCTTCCTACCGCTGCTAGTAATGGCAACTGTGTACTGGAATAGTGTTGCGTCGGTGTGTCTGTCAGAACTCTACCACTAAATTCACCTTGGTCGCACACTAGCTTATTCGAAGCGCGTTCCACCATCGCGCTCATCGGCTTCGGAAGCTTGCCTTCCCAGTTTTGTTTGTTCCCTCTGGTCTTTCTCTATTGGCATGTGTGCTTATTTTCTATTCTTTTTTTTTAATTTACTCGTTTAGATGCCAGAAAGAGCCAGTGGGAAAAAAACTCTTGCTCGGAGTGTGTGTGTAGATGTGTGCACGCTCACATTTGTGTGTGTTTGTGTGTGTGTGTAGGTGTGTCCACGCTCGCATGTGTGTGTGCGTGTCTTGGTAATGTTGAAGCAAAGTCGTCTGCTTCTATCAAAACGACGTGCTGTCTATATAGGGTACGTGAGTCAGTGTAGGGTGTGCATAGGTAACTGTCTCGGTCACCCTTGTCCATGTGGTGTAGACCAAGCGTGTCTGATGGCCGATTCACGCGGCTTGCGGGCTGTGTGAGTTGGCGATCTGGTGTTAGTCGTGATCTACTTCACTCGTATCTGGTCCTCTATCATGGCTGCGGGAGAAAATCATTGGGTGTATTTGCAGATTTGCATGCTTCTTGCGACTGGCGTGCCTGGTATGGGTGTGTGCAAGAGTATATGAAAGCCAGAGTGTGCAGCTCGGATGGCTTGGTGTCACGGCGAAATTCCGTGATTTATACATCATTTTAGTGATGTGGTGCGTACGAGCAGTTCTCTTTCTGCACAACTGCAGCTCAGTTGTACGCTCTACGCCAATTCCCGCCTCAGATCTGCACCAAATATGATGTAATCACGGAATTCCGCCGTGACCGACACCCGTAGTAGAAAAAGCCCCAAGCAGCACACTGGTTTTCATGTCCTCTTGGTTTGTGTTGTGTTGCTAAACCATGGGGTGTTCTCATCCAGTGGATTTGCCTGCTTCTCTTGTGACAAACATCCATGGCACATGGTTGTTTGTGCGCGTGTACTGATATGTCCCGTTGTTTGTGCAAGCCAGTGGTACGTGGTGTTGCATTGGGTGTGCACATTACCATTGCTATACTGCTAGACAGTGCTCTGTGCCTATGTACATTTGTTACATAGAGCTATCGTGTGTGTGTGTGTCTGTCTCTCTCTCTCTATCTCTCTCTACTATCTCTCCCTCCCTCTCTCTCTCTCTCTCCCTCTCTCTCTGTCTCTCTCCCTCCCTCTCTCTCTCTCTCTCTCTCTCTCTCTCTCTCTCTCTCTCTCTCTCTCTCTCTCTCTCTCTCTCTCTCTCTCTCTCTCTCTCTCTCTCTCTCTCTCTCTCTCTCTCTCTCTCTCTCTCTCTCTCTATCTCTCTCTCTCTCTCTCTCTCTCTCTCTCTCTCTCTCTCTCTCTCTCTCTCTCTCTCTCTCTCTCTCTCTCTCTCTCTCTATCCTTCTCTCTCTCTCTCTCTCTCTCTCTCTCTCTCTCTCTCTCTCTCTCTCTCTCTCTCTCTCTCTCTCTCTCTCTCTCTCTCTTCCTCTCTCTCTCTCTCTTCTCTCTCTCTCTCTCTCTCTCTCTCTCTCTCTCTCTCTCTCTCTCTCTCTCTCTCTCTCTCTCTCTCTCTCTCTCTCTCTCTCTCTCTCTCTCTCTCCCTCTCTCTCTTCCTCTCAGCCTGTCTTGCATGTACTGTTGTAGACAATAGACGACTGTGAAAGCACAATGTACTAGTATGCACTAAATCTCTTGATGGCTCTGAAAGTGTACATCAGTCTGAATTGAGTCGATCTGCATTTCACTTCTCCCTGCAGTTGCCCTGCTCCAGTGTTGTTCTGACATGTGAAATTTATGCTGATGTGTGTGTCGTGCGGGAGGTCATCAAAATCGGTTAGAGCCACTGAATGTGTGTGTGTTTTAGTGTGTGTGTGTGTGTGTGTGTGTGTGTGTGTGTGAGTATGTGTGTATCCCGGAAGGGTACTGTAATGCCGTCAGTCCTTTTCTGCACCTTGTCCACCCTGAGTTTGGTGATTTCAGGTGTGTCAGCAGCTGGGCGGCTCAATAGCCAAAAGAGTCATCTTTCCATATTTTTTGAGTCTTTATCCCTCTCCCGAGAGACCCAAGTGGCCAGTTTTAGCAGTGAGCGTGGAGAGAGTCAAGTGTGGTGTGCTTGGAAAAAACACAATGAAAAACAGGGATTCACTGGCCAGAAAAAGCCACTTCAATGGGCTGTGTGGTGGATACCAGGCTAAAATTTGTGGCAGTCACGATTCATCAGCCCTGGCACAAGTTACTATGTCTAACATAGCTGTTCGCTATCATCTCTTCCGCGATGTGCATGTGTGTGTGGGGGGCTTGACTGGACACAATTTTAAAAGCACTGTTCTGTACTACCAAGAGTATGCAACTGTGATCTCTTTTCTATGGGCCAGATGCGCGGTGCGCTGCCTTCATTACATCATTCAGCTGCAGTCCGCGCACTGCGGAAAATCAAACGCTGCCCTTTCCCTCCAGTTTGAAATGAACTTTCATACGGAACTGGAGTTCACGCGCCAGAATTCAGAGATTGTGTAGGTACTGGAACGAATCGAGCAAAAACGGATGGGCTCGTGCGAGAAATTGAGGGTTTGAGTGCATGCTTTCAGAGCGTGATGAAGGCATGTTACGTAATGAAGGCAGCGCGCCGCGCACTGACCCATAACCACAGTTGCATACTCTTGTTTATGCACTCTTGGTTCTACCCACTGGTGTGGGTAGTACCCACACCAGTATCTATATGCCATATGCCAGTTGCAATGAATTCCTCCTGGGACTCTGGGAGGCACAGTACACTCAGGACCATAGCTGCCTTTCTACTGAGTAACTCTGACCCAAACGAACACGGTTTGCTACGCTGCACGGCGCAAATAGCATGCATGCGTGCATACTATCGGTCGACTGGCAATTTTGGGCTCAGTTCTACTTCCACACTCGGCAGACCGTCGAAGGCGATTAGGCCCAGCGCGAGCACCGAAACGAGAGAGCTTGGAAGCTCAGGGCCCTACGCTATGCTTTTTTGCCTTGATGACCTAGACAAAAAAAGCATAGGGATGTTATAAATTCTTTAAAAAATTCCTTTTTTTTAAGACATAACCTGGGATTCGAACCCGCACTATCGCGCCCTGCATGCATCCCCGGTCTTTAAAAAATTCCTTTTTTTTAAGACATAACCTGGGATTCGAACCCGCACTATCGCGCCCTACATGCATTCCCCCATACACTTCGCATTCATACCCATTCTGCCAAGTTGCTTCACGTTAATGATCTTGCATTTGAAAGCCCTATTTGAATATGCATTGTGGCCAGCCGTCTTTGATGGTACGGTACGGTAGGGATAGGTACAGGAGAGGTACGATCGAGGGTAATACGACACCGTCTCCCGTACTGTACCATCAAACACAGTTGGCCACATACAGCTGCCCGCAATATTCAAATAGGGCTTTCAAACGCAAGATCATAACGTGAAGCAACTTGGAAGAATGGGTATGAATGCGAAGTGTATGGGGGAATGCATGCAGGGCGATAGTGCGGGTTCGAATCCCAGGATACAGTATGCCTGAAAAAATAGGAGAATTGAAAAATTTATAACATCCCTATGATTTTTTGCCGTCAGATACGGGATAGCGCCAGGCGTGACACAAACAAACAAACACACAAACAAACACCAAATTAAAGCTGTGTGGACCCTGGCTAGCGCCAGACGTTACTGAAGTAACGTCTTCTGCATAGCTACGGGAATAAATGAGTGTAAAGTGGAGAACAGTAGTCAGTACGAGAATGGACCCATTGCGCAATGACGTAATTTGTACCGTAAACACCCTTTACAGCCACCTGGGCATGGTCGTCTGGGGTGTTGGCTGTTGAGCAGTGCATTCCTGATCCCAGCGTACTCACAAGCATTATTACTCATACATTCCATATTTGGCAATGCGCAATGGGTCAATTGCGCTTGTGCACAATGCATACAGTTGTTTACATTTTTACACCAGGTCTGTACCATACATTGAGCATGCCATATATCCGTGTTCACTCGCAGTAATAGCGGAATAAAATGTAAACATGTTTAGCTTGGCATGAATTTAGCCAAACGTCAGCAGCAAGAAGCGCGGGCTGATCATGCTCAACTTTGACATCCACAAGATCGTCATCGTGAATAGCCGACAACTAAATGCATGATCATGTGCTGTGAACATGCTGATGGAAATCAGTCCCATGCCACCAATGCTGCTGCTGCTGCTGCCGCTACTGCTGCTGCTCCTGTGTATCTAGGTTTCTCATTGCACATATATACTATTATATATTTTCTAATTTGCGCGGCAGTTATTCATTGGTACCTGCCGCTGCTGCTGCTGCTGTTGTCGCCAGGACAACAGGCAGCACATTGCTGTTTTCGTGAGTGCGCTGCCCACGCACACACACACCCCGAACCACCAACGCACGCCACAGAGGCTACGGGGCAGCCGGGGATAGCTGCTCCTCCAGATCGGCGGCGTCCCCGCCATTGGCAGCGTTGTCCAGTTCGGTGAACAGCGCTCCATCTCCACTCGCACCACTACCGCTCTCCCACTCGCAGCCAAAGTCCTTGGCTGGATCGCACCCAGCTGCAGAGTACAGGACAAGGGCAGCATATTCATAGATAATGCATACGTATGCCAACACAATACGAAATCTAGAGATAAGCGCATTGTATCCAAGTCGGATTTAAACCTCACAATCACCACACCTCGAAAATCATGCAGTTCTGTGTAGCAGAAAAGATTTGATGTCCAATATACCATTTACGGTCCTGTGTGTGTGCGTGCGCGCGCGCGTGTGCTCGTGAGTTTTGTGCGTGCGCGCCTGTGAGTGTTTGTGTGTATATGTGCGCGAGTAAGTGCGTGTGCGATAAATTGGATGTGGATGAAGTGCTGCTACAGCCAGCAGATCAAACACTGCGACTGCTTTTTTTATTATTTATTTATTTATTTTTTTTTTTACTATTATTCACAAACCCAACTCGTAACATAAATAATTATGTGGACAAAAACAAACAGCTACTGAGCAGGGGCTGCACAGGGCAGCAGTGATGGTGAGGTACCAGGGCCTCCACCGACCAAAGGTCTCGGCTTCAATGCCACAAGCACGCGCTGGGTAGAGCCGGGCGGGGGAAATGTGCTCAACTGATCATCCACCACCACCACTACCATGTACAAGTACAGAATACACTTTCATGTTTTGAATGTGAAAGTGTATTAAAGCAATGCCCAAATTTAGATACTTGGGTTTAAAACAATTCCAAGCAAACCGATGGGAGTCTGCATGTACTCCATCAGTGGGGGATGGTACTGGCTGCTTCAAGCAGCAAAACTGGATGGAGTTGCTACTCACGTTTCCGTCGCTCGCAGACCTCGCCGATGTAGTTGAACGTACACTGGCATGTGAAGATATGAGCAGTGAGGCACGTGCCGTTGTTACGACAACTCGGCGTGCACGGTGTTTCTGTGAAAATGCAAAAAAGTTCATAAATATTTTGGAAAGAGTAAGGGCCGTATTAACTATGAGAGATGGCCACATTGACATTTCCGGTAGCCGCCGAAGTCCTTTTGGAGTGATGGTTAGGAAAGCTTGCATATTATACTATACTTTTACCACAAAGTATCATTGATGATCCCTCCCCCCACCCCCCCCCCCCCCCCACCCACCCACCCACACCCACATGCACATACATGTACACACACACACACGCACTCCCCCCCCCCCACACACACACACAGGACCCTCCCCCCCCCCCCCCCCCACACACACACGGCCCCACAGCAAGACATACAGCAGATTACATGCATGCTTACGCCGTCTGAAGAAGAGCTCTGCTTCGGCACGATCACCTCGACCGATTCCATTCTCCGCCACGCACGTGTAAAGTCCAGCATCAGAGTATTCCGTTTTCAGGATATGCAAGCTGCTTCCAGTCTGGATAAAGCGCTGCGTCTGGCTGTCAATTGCCGTGCGAGGAACTGGCACGGTAACGTTTATACGCCTTCCTGCAAGACAGGACGGGACGGGAACACAAACAGTTGTTCGGTGGCCTCACCGGGGCCGGGGCTTCTCGTCAACAAGAGATACGAGAACGCTTTGCGCTGCTGTCGTTCGCACCTTTTAGATCTGCGCCATGATGCAGTCATTTACGCTTTGCTTTGTGGGTATATAAACCAGTACTGATCCAGATTTGCTTATTGCTGTTGTCTGATGATCGCTTTAATAGTGTGTGAAACTGAGAGTTAACGAGAGAGCTTGGAAGCTCAGGGCCCTACGCTATGCTTTGTTGCCTAGCTCATCGTGCATGTTGTTAGAACTGATGGAAATGTTTTTTTCCTTTGATTAGCTACATCATTGTATTGCGAAAACGTTTCAATGAGTTACTGAAGTAACGTCTTCTGCATAGCTACGGGACCGGCGCTGACTCTGCCGATCACGGTCGTTCTGGAGTCGACGGGATGTCTGTCCTGACGTTTCCTGGGACCGGCGCTGACTCTGCCGATCACGGGCGTTCTGTAGCCGGCAAGTAACGTCCATTCTAATTGCATTTCCTCCTCGTCTCCCTATTTCTTTCCAGAAAATCTCCCTATACATCAGGGAGTTGTATACATAATACGACGAATATTGTGGCGAGCTGTTTGTGGCCAGCTGTGTTTGATGGTACGGTACGGTACAGGACAGATACGGGATAGCACCAGCAAACATTGCGGCCAGCTGTTTTTGACTAGCTATGTTTGATGGTACGGTACGGTACGGGACAGATACGGGATAGCGCCAGGCGTGACACAAACAAACAAACACCAAATTAAAGCTGTGTGGACTCTGGCTAGCGCCAGCCGTTACTGAAGTAACGTCTTCTGCATAGCTACGGGAATTAGAACACATTTTCCGTCCTCTTATTGTATGGGAGATACGAGAACATGTAAATGAAGAACAAGGGGGAAGTAGGAAGTGGCATATTGCATAGATTGAATGAAAAGTACTGCAGCAGCTAAGCTACAGCACAGGAACTGCAACTTTGAAACAACAAATTCTGGCCGGTGAGAAACTTTGGCCGATCTCGAAAAGAAACTTTCGGCCGTGAGCTAACTTTGGCCGATTGGGGTTCAATCATGCATCTTTTGCCTCTATGACAAACTTTGGCTTGTGATTTTCTTTGGCCGGTTGGCACGAAGCGGCAAAATCAGCGAAATTAAGTCGCCAGCGAAAATTAGTTGATTTACAGTATGCAAAGTGGCTGTACCTCCCCCTCCCCCCCCCTTGTTTTACAGAACTCCAGTTCGGATTTGTCACATCATTAATTCTTGTGAAATAACACAACCACCATCACCACCAGCATCATCAAGAGTACATAACCCCCCCCCCCCCCCCCCCCAGAGTGTGCAACTCCCACATACCCTGCTGTCCTGACAGAATTTCAAGTTGACGTCATTTTATGATGCAATGCTCCTTGCACCAGTGATTTACGACATTTGCACGACGTGTCAATGTATCACACGTTTTTTTTTCCTTCACACTAGTTCGTACAGGACCAAATGGGGTTTGTCCACCACAGGTTCAGAATACTTCTGACAATACATGTACAGCACGCACTGCATCATTAAAAGGACGTCAACTTGAAAATCTGTCGGGACAGCACCCATAGTGGAGTTGCACGCTCTTGGCAGGTTATGCACTCTTGTCATCATACAGGACCGCCGGAAGCAGTTTTCGTTTGGTCCGGTAGTATTGTGGCCTTTCCAACTTTGTGTATCGATATGGTGGATACACTTGCTCTCCACAGTAGGAAACTTGTGTTGGTGGCCAAAAGGTTTGTCCGGCAATAACCTGACCAACCGGACCGGTTCCGGAGGGCCTGCCATACATACATGTAGTTTGATCCAAGTGGAACCAAATTTCAGGATTTCCCTACCGTTTCAGGGTTATGCCGTATCACTTTCAGGCCACGCATGCGGCGGCGTAAGCTTACCATCTTTCATCCAGTAGTAGTCTGGTTGAGGTTTCCCCTGCACTACGCACATGAACATCACATTCTCTCCCGGATAGTCCCGCTCCACGTCGCGTGGTGCCACCGTGATGCGAGGGCTGTCTGCCGTGAGACACACAAACACACACACTCACATGCACACACATATACACACAAACACCCACACACACACACACACACACACAACCGCACACGCACACACACACACAACGGCACCCACGCACACGCACACACACACACACACACACACACACACACACACACACATACAACCGGTCCGTACAGAAAATGACAAGCCAGAGAGTTTCAAAAACAAGACCTGGGAAATGTGTATCAGTGCTGAAAGTCTGCGTCCTGTTTTTACACATTGGGTTTGGTCTTAAAATTTCCAATACCAGCCACTTCTATTGGTTAAATCTGGGTTTCGGCAGCAACATCGTTGTGCGTGAGATGGTGTGTGTGTGTTTCTTTGTGTGTGTGTGTGGGGGGGGTGCATGCGCGCGCGCGTGTGTGCGTGTGCGAGTGAGTGAGAGAGAGAGAGAGAGAGAGAACGCGAGAGGAGACTGGGAGTGACAGAGCCAGCAAGATAGCTAGCCAGACGGACGGATGGACAGACAGCCAGACAGCCAGACAGCCAGCCAGACCGACAAGGGGGGGGGGGGGATCAAATTATACTAACCTCCGACGGATATAAAGATCGACCTGGCCGTAGCACCTGCAGTATTCTGCACAACCAGCGTGTAGAGACCCTCCAGAGAATCAGACATTCCCGACAGGAACAGATTACCCTGCGTTGTCACGGTGCGGCAGTCGTCAGCAGCCAATGACTCACCTGCGGCGGTCACAGTCAACAGCGGAATGGATAAGTTCAAGTGAGTAATCATGACACAAACCTGATAACGAAACGTGGCATTGCAAGCAATGGAAGCTCATCTCATATGCCGTACAAGAGCAGACACACTGCTCTTAAGTGTAGTGATGCTTTATGCACTCACCATATTTAGTATACACAGTACCCGTATGGGGTTACCCACACATCCAGAGTGCATGACCTGGTGACCCTAACCCGGCCAACCTGGTGACCCTAACCGGGCCAACCTGGTGATCCTAACTGGGCCAACCTGGTGATCCTGATGGCCTGGTCACTTTGCCTCTCTGGCATGCATTGATATCTTGCTGTTCATCTTTAGTTTCATGGTTCTTTGTCTAAACGAGACATCCTAGTGGTAATGGACTGAGTGTGCTGGTGACTGGGTAATCACCACACTAACGGTATGCCTGATCATGGGGTGATGGCGTCCCACGGAAGCAGAAAGGTGGTTCTTGACCAGGGAGTTGTACGACTCCTTGTTCTTGACCGGCCCGGTACGCAACCCGTCGGATTTGTTTGTTTTTGTTTTGTTTTTGTTTTTGAGTTTTACTAACTCTACCCGTGTCCAGTTCCTCTAGTGAGTTTCAAGTTTAAAATATAGAACTCAAACTTAGAAATTGCGACTTTGGCGGGGTATTAGTAATGAAGTTGGTTGTTCCTACGTGGAACACATGCTTCCTGCCACACAAGACACTTGACTAGGTCACGACTGCCATCCGGAGCACACGAGAAAATTCAAAGTTACGAAAGGAAAATTGGTATTGACCGGCAAACCATACAAGCAGTGCTACAGTTTTGAATGGTAACCCTGAGCTAGCATACCATTGCACCACTGCTCTGCCGCTCCATAAAAAGAATCTCAAATGCTAACATAATCACAAGCGAGGGTCCTTGGTTCGAGTCCTGGTGGTGACAGTCAATTTTTTCTTCAGACTTTTCCCGTTTGTCTCTTTCCCTCAAACCCAGTTAATGATCACATAACCTCTTAAATAACTCCAGAACTGGTTTGAAACAAGGAGAAGCGCAATCAAATGTCCATCTGCTTCTTACCTCTCCTGGTCCAGAATGTCACACCGGCTGGTGTTGCCTTGCTCAGTAGATGAAGGTCTTCACCGCGGGGCACAACAATCCGTTCCACCGCGGCCGGCGATGATGATGGTGCCGGAAGACGAAACGCCCGCGGACTCTTGTAGTCGTCGATAATGATGTTCACGCTAACCACCTCTACATGGACGGGGTCATGTGCACACACACATGCACACATGCACACACACACACACACACACACACACACACACACACACACACACACACACACACACACACACACACACATACACACACACACATCAGTACACACATGCACCCATGCGCACACACACACACACACACACACACACACGCATACACGCATACACACACACACAAACACACACACACGGGCAGATGCAAACACAGGAATAATGTAGCACTTTCAGATGAAAGTGCTGGTCATGAGTGGGAGGGGGAGGGGAGAGGACAAGACAAAGTTGTTCTGCCAATTGTAGAAGAAATGCTCGGAAACACATCAGTGAATGACTCTAAACCTGCACGAGTATAACGTTGCCAGTACAAATGCATAGATATACAATGTAGGAGAAAGGTAGGAGAAAGACACACGTTGATAATTATAATCTCTCTCCTATTTTTTGCCGGCAGCTTACGTTTAGTGCAGTTCAGTGTCCGCTGATGTATAGTGTGCAGCAGCTTGGTACGCAGTACAGCTGGTCCAGCACACCGTACTGTATCCACTCTGTCTGGCTGCTGGGCAATAAACCCTGTACATGCATACACACACACGCACACACACGCACACACACGCACACACACATACACACACATACACACACACACACACACACACACACACACACATACACACACACACACACATACACAGTGCATCATACATCACATGCACGCATGAGCACATGCACATACACACAAACACAGACACACACACATGCACACACACACACATGCACACACACACACAGACACACACCCACACACACGCACCCACCAACCCACACGCATGTACACATGCACGCACACACGCGTACACACACACGCACGCGCGCGCGCGCGCGCGCACACACACACACACAATACAGTACAACACAATCGAGGATGACTATCAAATACATAACGGTAGTGTCTGTGAAATAGACATGATGGGCTGGTATGAGGACTCCCATAGCGTCCAGAAGATTGGCTGCACTGACTAACACAAGTACTAGTGGGCAATAACGCTATACTCATCGTGCAGTTAAAACTGAATATTTCAGCTTGCACAGCCTGTTTGTGCCTGGAATGAAAGCATGTTGTGGCTAAAATCAGCAAGGTGGATGCCGGCTGCCTGAACGAGTCTTCTACACTTGAAACTATGATGGAGCAACAACGCTTCCGTTTCCATTCTGCATGCACGTAACCAAGAGTACATAACCCCCAAGAGTGTGCAACTGCCTGCACAACCTCTATGCAGTGCTGCGACGGCAGAACTTCACATCACGTGACATGGTTCAAAAGGTTACACTCGCGAACAGTGCAAAGTGACCACAAGAGAGAATTGTACCCAAAGCCGGGTTGCGCACAACCCTGTATCAATCATGCACAGAGTGCAAATAATGTGTACGGGTTCATCACGTGATGTGAAGTTCTGCCGTCGCAGACCCTATAGCTGGAGTTGCACACTCTTGGGGGTTATGTACTCTTGATGTAACTGTTAGACTTCTACGAAAGTTTCAATGTACTAATATAAGTTGGTGGGTCTTCTAAATCAAGAGAAATGCAGTACCTTTGAAATAGAGAGCATTGCAGTCGCAGTTTAGATCGTTACTGATGGCACCGAGCGACGGGGCAGGAGCACTCGTCGTGTAGTCCCAAATCCTGAGCAGAAAAGCAGATTGCCCCCCCCCCCCCCAACACATACACACACACACACACACACACACACACACACACACACACACACACACACACACACACACACACACACAGAGGAATGGATGCATGCACAACACCCACATGCATGCGTGTGTTGTGTATGTGGGTGTGTGCACACAAACGGGCACGCACACGCATGCATGCACGGACATGTACATGCACGCATGCGCACGCACATGTACATACACGCATGCAAACACACACACACATGATATCAGATAGTGTATATTGTTTAGTGGTGTATGGAACTCACCGTCCCAATAAGGAAATGGACAATGCCTGAATGCATGAAAAACTGCTACGTTTTGCTGCCAATCACCCTTTTAAAATAAGTTACGCTATCTCATGCTTGGGACTGGATTTCACAGAGCATGTATGCGGCAATACGGTGGAGCTATGCAACCATGGTTACGCCCTCACAGTTCACGGAGGGCCGTCATTGAATTGAACGTTCCGTCGGCCACATAGCTGATTCGATTCCCGAACAACGACCTGTACAGAAAGTTCAATGTACATGTACACAGAGAAGGAAGTCAGATGGTGAGCTGATCGTACTCATGGATAAGCGTGAGGACAAAATGTCAGTATTGTGCCATGTTGTCACATGTAATATCAGACTGTCTTATGATCTGGTCACATTGGTAGAACTCGTAACATTTTCTCCTTCCGCTTATGCATGAAGAAGTTTAAATATTAGAATTTTTGCCTGAGTATCGCATAGTGTGTGGGTCAAGTAGCAAGCAACAACTTGGTCTACCTTCGGTGTAATTAAGTTGGCACGGGTATGACATCAAATCACCTAGTGCTACGGAGATGTGACTAATGATGGCCATCACAACACTTGCTAATCACACCACTGTACGTACTGTTGGAACAACATCTGTAGGAAGGGAATGAATATCCATGCAGTCTTGCAGCGAGTGGAATCTCTCCCCCCCCCCCCCCCCCCCCCAGTTCTGTACTGTCTCATACAAGCACAACGGTCAAACTTCACATAGACGCGGTCTGCTGTGAGTACAAACCTTGTTGTTATGAGCATGGCGCATTGATACATAAAACCTGGTGTTTCGGTTTTCACAGACAAACTGGAATACAGTACTGTATTCTCTGAAGTATAAGCCGCTGACCCAGATGTTTTGTCACCATAATAATTATACAGACATCTAGCTCCACCCTGTAATTCATGTTCATTCCACCATCGCAGTACAGTATTACCCGCAACGACTTTTTCGGGTGAAAATACTGGTGTTAACAATGCAGCTTATACAAAGGGCCTTTCTACTTTAACAGCATTCAGGAACGCCTTGCTTTAGACCACAATTTTAGTCCATATTTGCTTCTTTCTTCTTTTCCTTTTCTTTTTGACTTCTTACTCTTTTCCTTGTTAGCCGTGGTTAGCTATAAAAACCCTGCAATCGCCACGCAAAGTGGTCATTGGCTACCCCAGCCATGTATTGCGTGGAATAAAAAAATATATAGCATATTTTTATTTTTTATGCAGAGAATACAGTACTCGGTTGGAGTGGAAGAATAGCCTCCACAAGGCTAGCTCAAGAGCACGCCCAGCTTTAAAGGGGCGATACTGCAGTGGACACGGCTCGGCTCGCTTACAATCTAGTGACTTCGGCCATGCATGAGAACATCCTGGGCGTCACCATCTGAAGGTCGTTGGCACCAAGGTACCTAGAGCCAGCAAGAACAAAACACAGCAGAGTGCAGAGAAAACATAGCAGGGAGTCAGGCAACTATAGCAATAGGCATACAATGCCGAAAACACGTACATTAGTGCCAACAACTATACAATTTTAGATTTTCTTCTCCAGTAGATTTTCCACGTTGTTTCTCCTTCCTCATGCAGAAAAAACCGGAGTTAAGCCATCAGCTCAAGGGTACAAAAGTCATCACTCTGTTCACATTTTCCTTTTTCTATTCAGGACCGCCCGAAGCAGTGTTCGACTGGTCCGGCCCCACCATGGCCTGTATACAGCTAGTTTGTGTATGATATAGCCAGTACACATAACCTCCACAGCAGTAAACATGCCGTGTTGTTGACCAACATGTTGATCCAGTGATGACCTGACCAACCGGACTGGTTCCAGCACTCCTGATATTCCACGGTTAGGTGGTAGTATTAAACACACACCACGCATGACAATCCAGTCTCGTCCCATATTGGGCAGTTTAAGTGGTGGAAGGTTGGCAGCAAAATCCTTATACGGTCGAAATTTGGCATGTACATGCATATTGGGTAGCCCCCTCTACTTCAGTGCACATTAACTACAGTGCTAGCAACTGAAATCCGACCCCCTGAGCGGCGGTGCGCTCACATCGCAAACACCCACCATGGTGTAACACTACGAAGTTAAGGCCGCTGGAAAGTGAACACACCGCTCAGGGGGTCGGATTTCAGTTGTTATCGGTTTAGCAACATAGAAGCAATAGTAGGCAAGCGCGGTGTGCTGCATGGTTCACTATGATGTAATGATGTACAGCTACATGTGCCTTTCAGAATTTGTACCAAGCATAAAGGTGTTTCCAGTGTTCCTACTTTGAAGTACAGTAAAACCTGTGAATGCGACCACTCGGATAGGGCGACCACCTGTCCTGGAAGACCACTGAAACCAGGACCAAGGGATGCTTTTTCCAGTCAAAATGACCCTGGATAAGGAGACCACCTGGTAAAAGAGACCACGTTTTCAAGGTCCCTTGAGCGGTCGCGTTTAGACAGGTTTGACTGTAACTTAGTAGCAAGGCAAGGCCTGTTGAGAGCTCCCTGGTAGAATAGCAAAATCTACTACCACTATGGTGGACAGCTCCAGAGGTTTGGAAGCACGGATGTCTTTCCGTGTTCTTTGATCCCTGAGGGTGGTAGCGCTCCTGCGCCTGCGGAAAGCTCACGTGTCTGAGTGTTACGCGAGCCGTGGATGTATTTCCGTGTTCACAGACGACTTACAGGCGTGCAAGGTAGGGCAGACAGCAGAACGCACCGTCAGCTATGCATCCAATCTGGTTGAACTGCAGAACTCTTTACACAAGCACATAGAGAGAGAGAGAGGGAGAGAGAGAGAGAGAGAGAGAGAGAGAGAGAGAGAGAGAGAGAGAGAGAGAGAGAGAGAGAGAGGCACGGAGAGGCAGAGAAGACAGTAGGCTGAAAAAAGCAGCGAAGCATACAACCTACGTCATACGATAATATATGAGAGTGTTATACTCGAAACAGCTGTATGAAGAAGGAATTCAGCACCGAGATGTGTTGCTTTGCTGATGGTGTGCTGTGGCAAGGTGTCGAGGTCAGCTGGATTAACTGGTTGCATGCTACTGACACCGACACTGGAGGTGATGTGCAGTCTAGGTACAGGTATAGACTTACAGAATCCTTAGACTGTCTAGGCCTTCAAACTGACAGTTGGACAGGGTCTTGATGCGATTGTTCTGCAGGAATCTGGAGACAGTGGAAGGACAGGAATACGAGTCAGCTGCAAACGACTACTGTAGGACATGTTACTATAACGAGTCGCAAATTTAACGATTGTCCAAAATTCAAAGGTTAACGAGAAGATATGTTAACGATCTTGCAGTATTCTGCCACATCCACACACAGCATATGAAGCAGTACGGCCTCAACGGATCTTATTATAACGGAGAAATGTCATACGTTGAAACGTTAGATTTACTTCCTCGTTATATATACATGTCTTACAGTACAGTAAGACTTCAGTATAAGAAACCTCTAACTTCTGTTCGGTTTTCACTAACCATGCAGTCTGAGTCTGTCCCAAGACCATAATCCAACCATGAAGCTCTCAATTCATACCACGCATGACCTGATTATGGTGTAACTTGTATTTGTATTTCGGATTTATGCATTCTCCACAGGCCTTAGACTAAATCGAGGGAGTCTCCGCTTCTTTTCATTAGTCTTGTAAAAGCTTTTCAAGAAGACTCGCCTTACAGTTGATGCAAGCTCTTTAGGTCCGTGAAGGCGTCCTGCGGAATGTTCTCAATACGATTACGGTCCAACCACCTATTACACCGGCAAGTACACACACAAAAAAACAGACAAGAGTACATGAGTCTACACACGCGTGCACACACACACGTGTACACACACGTGCACACAAACACACACACACGTGCACACACACACACACACACACACACACACACACACGTGTTCGTAATTGGGCGTGTGAATTCGTCAGGGTGTATCTCGCTGAGAAATGGTGTGTGTGTGTGTGTGTGTGTGTTGTTACGGAATCACAGCCATTCCGTTCCCCGGGACGCAGGACACAAAGGACAAGACTAGTATGGTTTACATAATTATTATTGACATTACGGAAATGGAGACAACACTCAAAGGGACGAACAAGAAGACTGACAAAAGGACTCTCGACTACAACATCGCGCATGCTCATATCACACATGCACGCGACTAGACGAGACAGTTTGGGGAATGCCATCACACGGAAAAACAACACATCATTTCACAACACCTGCCCCCTTGATGACATTCCACAAAATAATAAACCGACACCACGTAACGTTCCACATGCACAACAGCAAAAGGAACCACAGCAGAACAGAAAAACGAAAACCAACCATCAACCTAGAGCCGACGCTCTACGACCAGGCCACGCCACACAAGGCCAACCGAAACACGGGGGCCCGAAGCTCCAACAAAATAATAACATGCGCACAGCCGCACCAAATAAATCTACAACAAAAACAATGGAGAACAACAGAACGAATAGAAGAGCAACAGACCGACAACAACCAAACTGAAACAACACAGCAACAAGCAACGAACTGAACAGAGAGAGAACAACACAGCGAGCTAGACAACAAGACGAACAACAAGGACGACACACAGTCGGTGACGCCAGACTCGTCCACTGGCCTCTGGCGAGCCACGGCCACACGCTCCATGCGGTACCTGCCGTCCCAGGCTCCAGTCCCCAGCTTCTGCCGGTCCACCACCTTCTCTGCCTCCTCTCCGCGTCTTCTTCCGCTTCCACCAGCTCCTCGTCTCTCCTCCATCCCCACGCTTACTCTCTAGTTGTACTATTACTTGTATTAGTTGTTGACGACGACGAACAGACTCATGACAAACTTACTCATCCTCTGCGTCCCGGGTTTCGGCACCACGTTGTTACGGAATCACAGCCATTCCGTTCCCCGGGACGCAGGACACAAAGGACAAGACTAGTATGGTTTACATAATTATTATTGACATTACGGAAATGGAGACAACACTCAAAGGGACGAACAAGAAGACTGACAAAAGGACTCTCGACTACAACATCGCGCATGCTCATATCACACATGCACGCGACTAGACGAGACAGTTTGGGGAATGCCATCACACGGAAAAACAACACATCATTTCACAACAGTGTGTATGTGTATGTGTGTGTGTGTGTGTGTGTGTGTGTGTGTGTGTGTGTGTGTGTGTGTGTGTGTGTGTGTGTGTGTGTGTGTGTGCATGCATGTGCGTGTCCGTGCACGCGTGCGTTTGTGCGTGGTTATCTGCATGTGTGGGTGTTCTGAATCAATGCAGCCAGTACAATGATGCACTCAGGATTGACTCACAAAACTTCCAGCCTTGTCGGTCCCCTGAGCATACCACGCGAAAACTCCGTCAGAGCATTTCCCTGTAGAAACCTGACACACAGACAACACAGAACATACAAACAAACAAGACCATTGCTATAGCAAACAGCCCAGATTGGCCATAGCTGCACCTTGATCTAGAATAGTCAACCCACCCCACTCGTGCAAACCCCGGTGGCCATTTTAGTGCCATCACGCACATGTACTGTCGTGTCGTGTATATCGCCTGCGGGGTTATTCCCGTAGAAGCCACTGTCAGTGTTCGGGTTCTATTCAAAAATCTGGCTTGTATTCAAACCTGGTATTTCGTGTATGTCAACAATCAAAGCCAGGCTTATGTGCCGAGTATCCACTATAATGCAGCTCGTATTCAAAGCAGGCTTTTACCAATGGCAAGCTGAAGACTCAGCCACTATCCGGCACGTGCACCCACCACATGAGCCAACTGGCAGCCCACATGTACACACACACACACACACACACACACACACACACACACACACACACACACACACACACACACATACAAACACACACACGCACGCATAGGTATTTCTTACAGCCGCTTGAGGTTTATCATGCGGAAGAATGTGCCCCCGTCAATATGTGAGATGCTGTTGAACTGCAGGTACCTAGTCAGAAAGAGAAATTCAAACAGAACAGCTTCTTCAAGTATGTGCATAGATAAAGCAAAGTGAAATGGAAAATTCTACATTGCGAACAAGGATGTTTCTTAAAAACAATTGGGAAATTAGTTCAAATTACACACACAGCACGTCAGTAGTCTTTGCGCAAACTGCACTACATAAAGCCATAAACCTGGTTTAAGCGACCACCCCACGGTGCAAGCAAAAGCAATCGTTAAAGCCAGGTGGTCTTTAGAACCAGGTCCCATACATCCGTGGTGTATCGGATCGTGTACATACATGTGCATGATCGTACTTCCATGTACTCATATTGACAGGTGTGGAGCATAGAATACTCTGGTGCAGGCAAAGCACACCTCACTCAAGTGCATGCAGCGCATCCTGCACTGTCACTTGTCGCTTCTGTTGACTGCACGCACTTGCTTCAGAGCGCAATTCAACCCTGTTGCAGTCAACCGTGACAGCCAAGATGGCACTTTTGGTTAGTATTGGTCACTGTGTGCAGGTCCAATATGGCACTTGGTACACTAAAAGTCGGTCGCTGGTCACGCAAAGCAGGTGGTCGTTGTATCCGGTGCAGTTTCTGTGTAGAACTGTCCGTGCAAGGAAAAACGGTGGTTAAAAGCAGGTGGTCGCTAGAACCCGGCCAGAGGTCGCGTACATCAGATTTTACTGTATATGGAACATTCAGGTTTTCTCTCTGTGCTGCACTGATGAGTCCACAAAGGACGGAATAGCTCTGTCTGCAGATTGAGTATTTCGCTCCTGCTCTTGTAGTAGTTGAGCACTCTTGCGTGGGGTAGTGCCATTGCTGTTTGCGTTATGCAGAGCTCACTGACTTGTCAGTTAGAGCCCTCTGGCAAGGTACATTCAGGCCTGGTTTAAATCTGGCTTTGGAAAATTTATTAATTTTTTCCTTGCTATCAGGTTCGGCCTCATTTTCTCTGTGCTGCGCTGATGAGTCCACAAGGACGAAACAGTTCCGTCTGCAGATTGAGTATAGACAACATTATGTGACCGCTTTAATGCGCTTCGAACAAATCATATCCCCAATTCATTTCGCCAAGTACTTATTCATTCATCTTGGGCACCCTGTAAGAAGACCTTTTAGGGTCTGTTGGGAATGCCCAAGTAAAATAATAAAATACAATACAATACAAAAAATGTAAAGAGGTTAGAAAGAGCATGTAGTGGCACTTACAGTTCCTGAACTTGGAGAAGATCTAGAAAGTTCATGTTGGTTATACGCGTCAAGCGGTTGTTGTTGAGCCTCCTGCATTGCACATACAGTCAACAGAGGTTATGCGATTACATCATCAGAGGTTATGCGATGACATCATCAGTTCAGGTGCTTTAGCAAAGTCGCAGCGCACCGATGCTCTAGCTCTAAGAAAAGCACGGAACCCGCGAACTCCCGCTGTATAACACCACCCGACTGCAGGGACAAAATAATGGCCCGCTAACTTTTTCATACTTGCAGCGTGATGTTTATGTCTCTCAATTCTTTGCCCATATAATTTCTGCCTTGGTCATTTTTCTTTTTTCCCTGTAAGAGGCCATGAAGAGAAGGGAACGAAACGTTCGGTTCTAAAATTTCCTAGTGCTCATTTGGACTGGTGTGGATCGCACAGATGCATGTACTGCATTCAAGAATAGGGCTAAATCGCTTCTCAATATGCACAGACTCCACTGTAGCCATCCAGTATAACCAATTAACCATACATTCTCTCACAACATCCACCAAGCAATCTCTAGATCTGGGCTACATTAATCATTGAGAGAAGATTATAGTCATCCATTATAACAATACATCTTCACACCACCCTCTAAACGGTCTCTCCAACACCATCCAAACGGTCTCTCCAACACCATCCAAGCAATCTCTGAACTACACCAATCACTGAAAAAAAGAACAAAATCATCCAAATTCCGGGCAAGGCCCATCTTCAGGAGGGCTAAATTGGGCAACAGAATGGATTTCGAATCGGCATGCGACTATTATGGCTGAGTGGAGTATGCAGTGCTTACAGACTTACAGTATTCTCAGCTGTGTCAGATTGAAAAATGCTTCCTCGTCGAGCGTTTCAATCTGGCAGTTCTCCAGCTGTAGTATGCGCAGCGACTCCAGTCCGCGGAACACACCCGTCTCCAGTGTGGTCAGCGGGTTGCCAGACAGGCCGCTGTGCATTGAACAAAAAAAGCAAGCATGGCAATAGAGAGACATGCTTGAACGCACATGTACATGTACGCTGCGCACATGTACATGTACGCATCGATCCAAATTTGAATTTTTCAAATGCAACCCCACTAACTTCTCCATATAGCTATTTGATAGGCCAGCTACTAAGGGGTCTACTAAGGGGTCTCTGTAAAATCAGGCATCTGAGATGTACGAGATCGGCTCTGCAATCATTCTTAGTCATGATGCGTACACCAGTCGAGTCACAAGCATGCACTGTGCTGCACTGTCTTTTAAAAGAGTTAATTCCCATGCCGACATATTGCGAGGTAAGGGAATGGCAAAGCCAAGGAATTGCAGGCGCAATGGGATCACAAGGAGAGGAGACTGTGCAGGCGGGATTGCAAAGAAAGGGGAATCCAAATGAGGCATGTGAAAGGCAGGGGATTACTTCATATACAAAGGCCAGGGGTTGGAGAGGCAGGGGTTCATGTAGGGAAAAGGGTCTTATAGCCTAGGGGGAAAACATAGGGAGTGAATTAAAAAGGCAAAAGGGGTTATAATGGGAAGGAGATAGTGAGAGTGCCCTAGGGGAACCATAAAGGGACAGGCAGGGTCATAGGGGTTCGGCCATGCAGGCGGGTGGTCAAAAGACCGGCCAGGTCGTTTCGAAGCAGGATAGGTCATTCGGGTTGCAGCCATTTCACGTGCAAGCGCGTGCACACACACACACACACACACACATACACACACGCACATGCACACACACACACACCATTGGACCATTGGACGCCCATCGCCGGAGGCGATGATAGCGATGCTACAGCAGAAGCCATAGCAGCTTGTGCTGGGATTGCACCATTCAACAGCTTCCAAGGCTGAAGAATTGACCGCCACTATTCAGCCTGGTCTATACCACACAGCTATGAAGTGGCTTTTTCTGGCCAGTGAATCCCTACTTTTTGGTCTTTTTCATATATATTTTTTCCGCACACACATCACACCACATAATCCGGCATGCACTGGCTGTTGGTAACCACCCAGGAGAATGAAAGAAAAGTCAGAAGGAGTCTGAGAAAGAGAAGAAAGATGTGTGTGACCATAATCGTCGGGAATCGAACCCGCAACCTCTCGATTGGAAATCGCTGCACATACCACTGCACCATATGGAACACACACACACACGAGCACACACACAAACACACACGCACGCACGCACGCACACGCACACACACACACACACACACACACACACGAGCACACACACACACACACACACACACACACACACACACACACACTTGTGCACAGGTGTCCTTCTAGAAAACCAATATCCTGGCAATAAAGGTATGTGTGTGTGTGTCTGCGTGTGTGCAACCAGGAGAGGGGGAGGAGAGGGGGGGGGGAGGGGGAGGGAAGGGAGTATACCACATACAATGTACCACATAACCATACAATGTACAGTGCTGGCAACTGAATTCACATTCTATCGGTCTCTATTTCGTAGTTCTACTATCCCGAGTTGGGTCTCTGCGATGTGAGCTGAGCTCAGGGCCCAGGGCTCAGGGCTCAGAGCTCAGGGCTCAGAGCTCAGGGGTTGGATTTCAGTTGTCAGCACAGTGTACTTGAGGTAGTTCTATACTCACAGTGTTGTTAGGTGCTGGAGGGAAGCAAATGTACCCGGTCGAAGGTACTCAATGTTGTTCAAATTCAACCGTCTACAAATCAGACAGTCAGCCATCAGAGCACACAAACAGCAGCCACAGAAGAACAGGTACAGTGTAAATATACAAAATTTGAATTTCGGCAGCTATTTAATTCCGGCGATATTCGGCACCGACCCAAAACGCCGAAATTAAAACGCTGATGAATTTTCACGTCGGCTTAAGCGATGTGCTAGTAATAACCTCGCACCGAAAATAGATTGCAGCTGAAAAGTCGAAAATCGTGAAATCGTGAACTTTTGCAGCCCCGAAATGTAAATGTACAGTATTTTAACACCTGCTGTGATGCTGCCCGGCCTCGGGCACAGGGCAATGATGCTGTCCTGCCTCGGATACACGGCCATGATGCTGTCCGGCCTCGGACACTAAGAAATGATTAACGAAGCCTCTCGTAGTTCATGAACATGCATCGACCGGTGAAACTCGGATTACGAAAATCAAAGAAATTGACAACCAGAGAATAGTGGTTTTTGGGTGATTTGGGCACGTCCTGCTAACAGCAGGTTAGCATCATAGTTACGTGAATACTAAATTCACAAGTCAAACTTAAACATGTGCACCCATACATACCCTATAAACACACGCATACACGCACGCACACACACACACACACACACACACACACACACACACACACACACACACACACACACACACACACACACACACACACACACACACACACTACTACTACTACTACTACTACTACTACTACTACTACTACTACTACTACTACTACTACTACTACTACTACTACTACTACTACTACTACTACTACTACTACTACTACTACTACTACTACTACTACTACTACTACTACTACTACTACTACTACTACTACTACTACTACTACTACTACTACTACTACTACTACTACTACTACTACTACTACTACTACTACTACTACTACTACTACTACTACTACTACTTGACACAATCTTTATTAGGAAACTTGAAATGGAGATGTGAAACACAAATACAGCCATGTAGATGGAGCAGCATTGCAATACAATGTCCAAAAACTCAAGAATTCATTATCATGGGGCAATGTTGGGCAAATGTCTGTCAGGTACTATCACGCTCAGGCTGCCCGCAACCTGCACATCGTCGTGAAATTCATCCTGTTGCGGCGATATGACGATCTTGAACCCCGCAAACAGGTGACTGCCCATCGCATAAGGCAGACTGACAGCTTACAACGGAGCTGACCCATGATAACCGATACGTGTAGGTCGACGTTCTTCTCAGCAATCAGGCATGCCAGTGTCTTCAGTGCCATTGAGCATTCTCTGCCAATCATGCCCGAGGTAGAAAAAACTAGCGGTGTAAACGTACCTCTGTCAACTGCTGTCACCCGCTCTCCGTACTGGCGCTTCTTCATCCGTTCATGCGTTCGGAGCTGGCTGATGACTTCCTGACGCGACAGCAAGCTTGCCTTTGGGTGTGTAACCCGGATGTCGAAAAAGGCATCTTGCTGTCTCGTCCAGAAGCCACAAGCCCGGATGTCCAGGCGGGCACCTGCCGAGCGGTTGGCTGTCCTCCCTTGGAGCCGCTCACCATCATATGGTAGTAGAGGCGGTTCCACCTCCACATCCCGGACCGCCTCACGCATCACGTCAGCCAACAAGTCCCGGATCTCATTGTGGCGTGCCATGGGGTAGCCCCCTGCCGGACACATCATCGCATGGTCTATTGTGTTTGCAGCACCACATACACAAGTCAGGGGGAGTCCGTCAGGCTGCAGGCCGTAGCGGATGCAGAACGCATCTCGGAAATCCGATTTGTTCAGCACCATCTGCATTTGGGACGATGGTTCCGCCGTTACCCAAGATGATACGCCCTTTTCCGCGGCATTCTCCACCAACAGCGCCTGTGTTGCTGTCAAATCCGGGCGCAATTCGCTAACGAGACCCGTGGCTTGGGCAGCTTTCTCTCTGCGAATACGCCCGGCCTCCTGCCGGCTGAGGGCTATTGCCTCGTTCAGCTGGTCTGTTTGAGTAGTTTCGTTGGTGCTTGTTGGATGTTCTGGTGGTCTTATGCAGGCCGCCACAGGAGCCACAATCTGTCTGGATGCAGAAAACTCTTTCCCGGCCTCCACCGAGGGCACAGGGATTGCCATGCCACCAAACCGCGCTGGTAGCGATAGCAACTTTCTCAGTGCCGACTCGTCCGAACACGAATGGCCGCTGAGCGCTGGCAGCAGCTTGTCCGTAATGGCGGCGTCGAGACGGGCCAGAAGATGCGCAGGGCAAGATAGGACGCGCAAGTGGTACCGCCACTTGGACACGAGGCCCTTTACAAACACCTCGTACGCAGCATGTGGCTGAGTGGTGGCCACCTCCGCCAGGCGATCAACCTGCAGCGTCCACTTGTCGATCAAATCTGTGATATACTCCTCACAGAAGACCGTTGTACCGAGTGCGCCGCCAAGATAACGAGCACCCTCGGTCACAACACGAATGCCCGTGTCCCTGAAAAGCTGGAGTGCCAGGGCCGAATGCTGCTCCTTGACAATTAGTGTTGTCTTGTTCGCGTTAGGGTAGTACCCATACCCAGGGCCATGCTCCAGAATCCCATCCCAGTACTGCCTTAGATTGAGGAGCTGTCCGCCACCAGCATCGTCATCAGCATACCATAGCTGCACCACGTCGGGGCAGCACTCTGACAGCTTGTCTATCAATGGCATCATGGCGACCGCGTATATCGCCATGGCGAGAGGATCACCTTGGCAGGTACCCTCCTGACTCCTTATCTCTCCACCACCCGACACAAACAGGCGGCATGGACTGCTGTAGGTGTTCTTGAACACCTGCCCCAGGGCAGGGCAGACGAGTGGCACGTTGTGTAGGGCTGCTGTGCGGTTCATAGCGTTGAAAGCGTTGGTGGCATCGACCAAGAGCACACCCTCCACCTCCGGCGAGACAAGCATGTCGGTCATCGTATGCACGGCAGCTTCACACCCAGACGGAACACCAACACAGAGTTGACGAGGGGCTGTGGCGTGCATGGCGTCATACTGAATTATCTTCATCACAGCTTTGCCTATTAGTCTCCGGAAAACTACTACTACTACTACTACTACTACTACTACTACTACTACTACTACTACTACTACTACTACTACTACTACTACTACTACTACTACTACTACTACTACTACTACTACTACTACTACTACTACTACTACTACTACTACTACTACTACTACTACTACTACTACTACTACTACTACTACTACTACTACTACTACTACTACTACTACTACTACTACTACTACTACTACTACTACTACTACTACTACTACTACTACTACTACTACTACTACTACTACTACTACTACTACTACTACTACTACTACTACTACTACTACTACTACTACTACTACTACTACTACTACTACTACTACTACTACTACTACTACTACTACTACTACTACTACTACTACTACTACTACTACTACTACTACTACTACTACTACTACTACTACTACTACTACTACTACTACTACTACTACTACTACTACTACTACTACTACTACTACTACTACTACTACTACTACTACTACTACTACTACTACTACTACTACTACTACTACTACTACTACTACTACTACTACTACTACTACTACTACTACTACTACTACTACTACTACTACTACTACTACTACTACTACTACTACTACTACTACTACTACTACTACTACTACTACTACTACTACTACTACTACTACTACTACTACTACTACTACTACTACTACTACTACTACTACTACTACTACTACTACTACTACTACTACTACTACTACTACTACTACTACTACTACTACTACTACTACTACTACTACTACTACTACTACTACTACTACTACTACTACTACTACTACTACTACTACTACTACTACTACTACTACTACTACTACTACTACTACTACTACTACTACTACTACTACTACTACTACTACTACTACTACTACTACTACTACTACTACTACTACTACTACTACTACTACTACTACTACTACTACTACTACTACTACTACTACTACTACTACTACTACTACTACTACTACTACTACTACTACTACTACTACTACTACTACTACTACTACTACTACTACTACTACTACTACTACTACTACTACTACTACTACTACTACTACTACTACTACTACTACTACTACTACTACTACTACTACTACTACTACTACTACTACTACTACTACTACTACTACTACTACTACTACTACTACTACTACTACTACTACTACTACTACTACTACTACTACTACTACTACTACTACTACTACTACTACTACTACTACTACTACTACTACTACTACTACTACTACTACTACTACTACTACTACTACTACTACTACTACTACTACTACTACTACTACTACTACTACTACTACTACTACTACTACTACTACTACTACTACTACTACTACTACTACTACTACTACTACTACTACTACTACTACTACTACTACTACTACTACTACTACTACTACTACTACTACTACTACTACTACTACTACTACTACTACTACTACTACTACTACTACTACTACTACTACTACTACTACTACTACTACTACTACTACTACTACTACTACTACTACTACTACTACTACTACTACTACTACTACTACTACTACTACTACTACTACTACTACTACTACTACTACTACTACTACTACTACTACTACTACTACTACTACTACTACTACTACTACTACTACTACTACTACTACTACTACTACTACTACTACTACTACTACTACTACTACTACTACTACTACTACTACTACTACTACTACTACTACTACTACTACTACTACTACTACTACTACTACTACTACTACTACTACTACTACTACTACTACTACTACTACTACTACTACTACTACTACTACTACTACTACTACTACTACTACTACTACTACTACTACTACTACTACTACTACTACTACTACTACTACTACTACTACTACTACTACTACTACTACTACTACTACTACTAC
>NC_088652.1:18061806-18069665 GCF_964019385.1 Sycon ciliatum
TCTTCGTAACCAGTCTGCAACCGGTTAATCGGACTAACCGTTTGAGCCCTAATATTAATTAAGGTATCATCAGTGAAGGTTAAGAATATTGAATGAATGCCTCCTTTGTTATGCAGAGCTCACTGACTTGTCAGTTTGAGCACTCTGGCAAGGTACGTTCGGGCCTGGTTTACAAATGGCTTTGGAAAATTTTATTTTCATTGCTATCAGGTTTGGCCTTGTTTTCTCTGTGCTGCGCTGATGAGTCCACAAAGGATGAAACAGTTCTGTCTCCAGAATAAATGAATGCCTTCATATCTATTCGTTAGCCTGAGGGAATGGAAAAGGGAAAAGTCTGAAGAAAAAATTGACTGTCACCACCAGGACTCAAACCAGAGGCCTTCGCTTGAGGCCAGCGATGCTCTAACCACTGAGCTATGGTGCAGCTGTCATCAGTCCAAGCAGAGACCGTTCAACATTTTCTCCAGACTGCGAGAATAGATGCATAGAATTGTTTAGCAGCACTATTTCCTGGCACAAGGAAAACATGGATGCCGTGAATGGGATTTTCGGTCTTTGACCGCTTGCTGGTGAGCTGATCTACTCGCCTCCCACCGCTTTAGGAGCTGCATCTGCGCCTTGATCCTTGAAGGGTGGTGGCGTTCCTATGGATGCGGAAAACTCGGCATCTAGCCGAGTCTGACGCGAACCGCGAATTTTTTCCTTCTTTTTTTCCCAGAGAATAACCGTGAACACAAAAAAAAGCGCGACTCCGCGCTTTGATGTGACAGTCGTGCTAAGTGCTAGCACACGGTGAAGAGGTGCAAGATAGCAGCGCTACGTGCCATGAGTGCATGAGTGCAGTACAATGTACAGACAAAGTAGAAGACCAGACTCGGCATGCTGCATGGATTGTGCACATTTCCATTCCGCATCGGCACGTACTGTAAAAGCAGAAATTTTCGGTGGTGTAATATTTTCGGTATTCGCCAAAATCGGCGGTTCGGTAGCGGGAAATTTTTGGTAAACCCGTTCTCCAGGTAGGTGTACGTGTACTACATGTATACAGTATCGGTTGTTCCGAAAATGTCGGTGCGTTTTATTTTCGGTAAAAATTGTCGGCACCGAAGTTACCGAAAATAAAACACCACCGAAAATTTCTGCTTTTACAGTAGTAGAGAGGTTAAAACGCACGTTATTTCCGACGTGGCGCGAAAGTTCAGCTCGCGTTATTTGGCTCGCACGTCGAAAAACAACGCGAGTGACCTGCAGCTCACGTCGGAATTTGGAGTTTTACGCCAAATTTGACGTGAAATGGTGCGTCACGTCGGAAATAACGTGCATCTTAGCCTCTCTATTGTGTCGGTTCAACCTCGTATTTCGTTGTATACGCAGAAGTCGCTTGACATACAGAAATGTGACAGGGGGCGGAAATTGGAGAGGGAGCCATTGGCCTTTATACAGGAGCTCGAAATGAGGTGTATGAGAGAAAGTTAAAAAATATGTTCTTCGCATTCTTGGAAGGTGCTGCTGGGTTCAAACCCGAGGCCGTGCGGTCCTTGCCCAGGGCACTGGCAAAAACTACTCGGCCAGAGCCCCCCCCCCCCCCCCCCCCTCTGGATATTCGTCCTGAATGGGCACAGGTCCTAGTTACGGAATGTGCAGTAACTTGATCGTGAACAGCTGTGACTGACTAGGGTGTTCTTCTGAATGAGGATACAGTAAAGCCTGTAACTAAAGACCACCGTGACTAGCGAACGGCCTGGTACTACAGACCACTTTGCCAGGCACGGACGGTCTCACATTCATAATAAGGTTGTGAGGTGCAAACCTCTAGCTAAGGACCACCTGCCACTAATGACCGCTTTCTCTGGCCCCAACGGGTGGTCGTTAGTCACAGGTTTTACTGTAACATCCTTTGCAGAGAGGGTTCCTGTGAGCCAGGTGCAACTGTACGCATGACTTACAGCTGCCTGAGCAAGGTTAGCCGAAAGAAGTGGTAGGAAGGCAGGCGCTCGATCTGATTGTCTCCCAGCACTCTGTACCGAACACAACATAACAACAGCATGCGGCAGTGAGGGTGCTTGTGCAGACCAGGCAAGCTACACCATACACACTGACACCATACACACTGACATCATACACACTGGCATCATACACACTGACACCATACACACTGACATCATACACACTGACATCATACACACTGACATCATACGCACTGACATCATACACACTGACATCATACACACTGACACCATACACACTGACATCATACACACTGACATCATACACACTGACATCATACACAGCAGCAGCGGATTCAGCGATCTCCACTGGGGGTTCAGTATAGTCAAAAACTAATAATATAGCTGTTATATGTACATGGGCATGCATATCTTTGCCAGTAGCACATTTACGAAATTTAGGGGGTTCTGCATTTAGGGGGTTCTGCAGAACCCCCGGAACCCCTCCTGGATCCTCCCCTGCTTACAGACAGCAGCACAAACAGTCCACCACACGCATCCCTGCACGGAACCACAACACCTACACAACTGGCATCCCTTCACTGAAGCACAACACGCACAACTGGCAGCGCTGGCAAATTGGAACGAACACTATTGCAATGCAAATGCATGATTTTATCATCAATGCATCATTTTTCAATTTCCGAGTTCTGTGCATCTGACTCATGACATCATGTACGCTCTGTGCTTCTCTCTCATCTGTGACCGGTTGCCCTGGTTCACCCGGGCTCTATTCGCCTGGTTTGTCTGGGTCATAATCTGTGTAATGGCTCACTCGTCTACCAGGGCCCTACAATTCATTCATAGGAACTGAACAGTCCCGCTGGCTTTCGAAAGTCCGATTTGGACCGAATTGAGGATCAAAAACCCACTTTAAAAATCATATGACATAAATCAGGTACATGTTCATGTAATTGTTGTTGGCTGAGAGCATGAAATTTATCTAATACCGTGTGCATGCATGTGCAGGATGTCCGGCGCCAGACAGGTGTGCCGGCATAGTGCTACATTGTCTCGTCACTGGCACAAACAGCCGTGGCGGCAGAACACCACACGTATGGAATACCTCGGAAGTGACAAAGTGCCACTGTATCAACCAACCCTAGCCAGATTAAGTACTTTACTTTCAATTGTACGTGTCACAAGTTCTCACAACCATTAGATTTTAAACATCTGATACTGTGATTTTACACTCATTAGTTTAGGGAGTTGAAAGGTAGACTCGGATGGAGAGCCAATACTTTTTTTAAATTATTTATAGTAAAGAAAAAAGACCAAGGAACTACGAGTTACGCTATAATGTCCACTAGCACCACCACGGCACCAGTCTTGATAAAAACAGCTCCTGCGATAACATTGTCGCCACGCATGACTGTCCGTGCATGCAGATGCATGCAGTGCAAATCCTGTTGTAGTCTGTGTCCATAGACTAGGTCACACAGCATGCAAATGATTATGTCATAGATGATGATGTCATAGATGATGATGTCATAGATGATGATGTCATAGTGGTGAACTAGCGGAACCGCTTATGGGAGCTAAGTATACACGGTGAGTCAGCGAAACCGCATATGCAGGCTAAATCAGTATGCAGTGCTGTCGGGTGTATGAGGAGGGAGGGGGGGGGGGGGGGGGTGGTCAGCCTCCTACAGTACAGGGGCGTCGGAAGGTATTCGACATTGGTGCGGCCGAGAGATCACTACATAAAGCCCGTGCTCTCGGCGCACAGATTGCATAAGCCTACTCAAGCTCAACTGATGAGGGATGAATCAGTGTCTGCTCCAGCGCCGGGTGAGCCGGGTAATCCACCCGGTTGGGCGGCGCTTGGACCCAGTTGAAAATATAGCACCGGGTCACCTGTGACCCGGTTGGTACTTTACACTGTCGAACTTTGAAAGGACTGACTACATGACTTGTATGTGTCAGATACTTCTTCTTCTTTCGTAATTTTCTAATTCCTGTCCTCTCTTTCGAAATGCGGCTTATCCATTCGCCTTTATATCATTGGGCCTAGTTCCCGTTTATTGTCCGAATTAAAATACCGTATTATCTCTAATATAAGCACGGTCCTTTATTTTTTCAATGTACCTTCTCCCCGTGCTATTACAGTAAATATCGGATATAACGTGCCCCTTTGATTTTCGAAAATTTATCACTATATCCGGTGCATCACTATAGCCGATTTGCATGTTTGACCGACACATGGCACATGACTGCACATGAAATGATGCGTACACGCTGGAAAAAGCATGCTGAAAGTGCATGCATGCTCCGCGGACTGTGTGAGAGGCAACACAGCCAGAAACAGACAAGAGCATGCAGAAAGATACAGAAAAGGACAAGACCATACAAAGGGAGCGAGGGGTAGCGCAGCCAGAAAAGGACATGTGCATACAGAAACGGACAAGAGCATACAAAGGGAGCACATTGCGAGGGGTAGCACAGCCAGAAACGGACATGTGTGTGCAGGTAAAATAATGGGTTGGTGCAAAAAGAGATCATGAGTACATCGAGTGACATTCGTGACCACAGCATACAGGGACACCTGTCTAAAATTGAGAATTTTCTCACGTCTGCTGCCAGATGCAACCAGGCAACACTGGATCAGTTTTGGAAGAAGTGAACTTTATTGAAAAAACAATTGTTTTGTGATCATCACTCTTGATCATTATATGCGATATTTTCCTGTACATTTGATATGGTTTGCTTCCTGAAGTCCATCACAATAAGCGATATATCGGTATAGCCGATAATAGTGTATATAGTGATATTTTAGCTGTATTTTTTCTGATTTGATTTTGATTTTGACGTGTTCTATCACTATAACCGGTATATCATTATATCCGGTCACTTTATAAACGATACTTACTGTATTGGAGACGTTCCTTTATTGGAGACTGTTCCATTATTATTTCAACCTCATTTCAGAGGCATGTTGCCATGCCAAATTCATGTCAGACACACACATTTCAGGGTTTTTTTCGCCGGTACAGATAACTAATTTACACAGTGTGCTTATAATGGAGACTGAGCACTTTAATTTTTGAATGCCGCCCCAAGGTGTTCTATTATTGGAGACTGTGCTTATATTAGAGATAATACGGTAAACCAACCAACCAGGTACATGTGTACCCGGCTCCGACCCAGTTGAAATGGTTGCGCCAGGTACACGTGTACCCGGCTGTGCTACAATCCTAGAGCAGACACTGTGGATGCCCCGAAATACTGCGTATTGAGCAGGAAGTGGTGCTTTTTGCAGCCAATGCAGGTTACTGGTAGGCTGAGTGAAAGGTTCGATGGGAAGCGAAGGCAGGGAGAGTTCCTACGTTTGGAGTAAAGTCACTTTCTTCACATTTTGTTGTTGAAATGTACCGCATCACTCAAAACATTCTACATGGACACGGTATACTCACACAATGGATGTGTTTCTGTATCCGTCGAATATCACAGGCGGGACGGTTGTGAAACCCTGTCCGATGCAGACCACCGTCACGGACGACGTGCCATTGCAAGTGCAGAACTCCTGGCACGGCTGTGCGCGCGCTACGAGGACGGCACGCGAACAGCACCACACGACCACCACCACTAGCGACACCAGCCAAACACGGGCAAACGGTGCTGTGGAGCAGCTCCGCCGCCGCCGCAGCACACCTTCCATGGCCAACGGACCAGGCCAAGCAACGGCACCTCTACGTGCTCTAGACGACGATGCTACGCAAAGTTTGCACCCGGCGACGAATTTATTATTCTCTAATGGTCTTAGTTTCGCTTGGCCTTCGCGGTGAAGCCTATCTCAGACTCATGCCCTTCGCCAATCAACATTGTCCGCTGTCATTGCTATCAAGGTCAGGAGACCAAAGGAATAGCTAGCACTGCTACCCGCGCTGGAAATACAAATAATTCATCTGGTTTTCTTTGTGCTGTCGTCGTGTCGAACAGGACTTCATACAAACGCCATTCCGCGCACGGCGGACATGCACCGCGAGCGAGCGCAGTGTCCGATTCAAGACAGATCATGGCTACATAACAGACAGGTAGGCAAGTGGTCTGACACCTGGGGCCGTCATCGTTTGCGGCCACAGCATCTTGATTGCAGACAACGAACAATGGACAGCAGGAGCAGAACTGAGACATGTCCCTCATCATCACAATCATGTAGCATAGGTCTACATACTCCACATGCACATACTCAACCGACGCGACCCGTCCCTGGAATGGCGTTCATCATGTCATAATGCCTCAATTTGACAATAATACAATACTAGGCGAAATAAGCGATAATTAGGACTACGGATACCATGGATACTAACGCCAGTAACGGGTACGGGTCGCTCTTCAAAATCTGGACAGACAGTTCTGAGTTCCGCATACATCTAGACATGACATAATAATAATAATTATTATTATTATTATTAAAATCTGGTCTGCACAATCAGTCATACACCTCTTGCCGGCCGTCTTGGCTTGTCTCGCCAAAGCCTAAAATAGACTTGTGTAAAAGAGCACAAAAGGCGGGTAATCTGAACAGGAAACTCTTCCAAACTCCCGGATCCCGGACATGACTCAGAAACGTCTCATGACTGTTGTCGCCATTTCAGAACTCTGGAGGCACATGAAGCGCCTTAGGCCTAGGTTTGTGGTGCAATGGCGGCCATGATAGCGGTCATGATGCCGCTACCTCGAACAGTCTTCCACTCACTCTTCTCTCTCCTTTCGTGCTTCAATATCAGCTCCGATTCCGTTCTAGACGCTCCGCCCACTGTCGTCCTAAAATTACGCTCTGGAGGCACATGAAGCGCCTTAGGCCTAGGTTTGTGGTGCAATGGCGGCCATGATAGCGGTCATGATGCTGCTACCTCGAACAATCTTCCACTCACTCTTCTCTCTCCTTTCGTGCTTCAATATCAGCTCCGATTCCGTTCTAGACGCTCCGCCCACTGTCGTCCTAAAATTAGGCTCGGCGAAAATGGACGACAGCGCCACACGAAATGGCTCGCAGCAAGCAAGCAAGCAAGCAAACGTCACTCTTCTTCCCCGAATTTTTCAGGAACGTAATATGGCAAACAAACAGCAACAACCAGCATGCAAGAAACGTAGGGATCATAATTATGATTCTTGCATGCTGGTTGTTGCTGTTTGTTTGCCATCTTTTACACACCGCTCAGTCACAAGAGGTAGGATGTTTGCTTTGAATTCATATCTGGGGTGGGTTTGCCAGAGGCTGAGTGGAATATTATTGAAGAGATGAAGGGAAGCATGGAGGGGGGGGGGGGGGGTGTCTCTCAGCCGGCTTTGTGGGTGTTGCGGGTACAGTAAAACCTGTAACTAAAGACCACCGTGACCAGCGACCAGCCTGGTACTACAGACCACCGTGACCAGCGACCAGCCTGTAACTAAAGACCACCGTGACTAGCGACCAGCCTGGATCTAGGCACGAACGGTCTCACATTATGGTTATGCGGTGCAAACCTCTAACTAAGGACCACCTGCCACTAAAGACCGCTTCTCTGGCCCCAAGGGATGGTCGTTAGTCACAGGGTTCACTGAAGCTCGAAGTTTCGATGGAACATGAACATGGATTTGCGAATGGGCTGGCCACAAGGTTGGCTGCAAGTAGGCCCGACGGCTAATGCTCGAGAATTTGATAGTAGTAGTAGTAGTCGTAGTAGAATTTATTATTTTACTAGGGAACTCCCAACATGATGGATTCTGCTTTTTCAATATCTTCGCATTCTGCTCCAAAATAGCACTGATAATGCTTGAATTCTGCTTCGAAAAAATGGAAATAGTAAACTTCAAATAGTGGTATAGTCTATAATAAATGTTGCAGACAGAGAGAGAGAGAGAGAGAGA
>NC_088652.1:18069865-18097365 GCF_964019385.1 Sycon ciliatum
ACACAGGTATTGGTGGACATGTATTGCCACAACAACAAAAATTTGGGGGTAGGTTTTAGTAGAAATATTACTACTCGTTTGCCATTAAATGGCAAACGAGTAGTAATATTTCTTCTAAAACCTACCCACAGCATGCCCAGTAGAATACTGATGTGAGTGAATCGAAAAGCCTCTGCCAATATGTTTGCATCCTACTGTCGCGGACATGGAAATCCAGTCGATTGACCGGGGCCGGCGCCCTCAGCGCGTACAGAGCGGTGCATGCAGTGCATAATCATGTTGATCCGATGCGACCAGAACTGCAACGGCGCATAATGCATGTGTGTACTGCTTCACGGCTGCATGGCCAGCGCCCTGGGGCCGCTAGACGTGCGACCGGATTTCCATGTCCACAACAGTAGTACCTGTATAAAGCTCCTGCCGATGGCAAACTCGGTTGCCGTCATCATGAACTCTGTGTAACAACCTATAGAGTGGCGGCTCAGTGGCAGGGCTCACATCAGTTCGTCATGTGACTAAATTTGTGCAGAAAGTGATGTCATGTCATGTGACTAGATTTGTGCAGAAAGTGATCATGTCATGTGGACAGTGGAACCAACATGGCCGACATCATGTGACCCATAGATGCGAAAGTAAAAAATGTTTAGTACCAGGGAGTCGTAAAATACCACTCCCTGTTTATACTAGGAGTTGAGTGGAGTTGGAACCAACATGGCTGCCCCATGTGGTCATGCGACAGGCGTGAAAGCTCTCTTTTCCGGAGTGGGTTTTTGTCTTCGATGTGTCGTTGTGTGTAGAGCAGGCAGTTCTACAACCCCCTGGTGTAGAGTGTGCGTGACAAAGCACATAGCTCGCCCGCTGAGGTCATGTCTTCCTTGCCACCACCAACGTCACTCCACATGTCCTGCACATGCAGGCAGAGGCGTGCTGAACTTCCTAAGTGCAAAGACACACACACACCATGTACCATGTATACGCCCGTCGCAAGAGAAGCACGCAAATCTGCAAATGCACTGGATGTGCACCCACAGATTTTCTCTTATAGCAACGATAGCGGACAAGATCTGAATGAGACAGATCAAGACTAGCGCCAGATAACCTTCCACACACACACACACCTTCCTTCTTCCACTGCCATGGCTGGCTATGTGACCCCATGAGGGGAAGACCAGGAGGCGTGTTGTCCACCGGGTGGGGAACGCCAGACTGAGTGCGCGCTGGCTGCGCGAACAGCGTTACACTTGTGCCTCGCACACACACACGCTGGCGCGCACACACACACACACACACACACACACACACACACACAGGCATAAACAGTAAATCAAAGTGATGTTCTACAGCAGCTTGGAGCTGCAAGTTGCCCAATGTCAAGACCTAAACGCTAAGAATAAGCAATAAAATAAAAAGGTGAAAACAACAGTGACAACAGTCAACAACAAAATTCAAGTAAAATGGAATGGGAAAGTGATACTTTCACGAGCGCTAACACGAAACAGCGCGGCTGAGAGAGTTGAAAATGGACTGCACTCCAAAAGTTGCCGAAACAGAACAAAACGAACTAGCTCGGAGGAAATTGAAAACGCTGAACATAAGAACTACCTAAGAAAATCTAATAGGTGAAGAACAGAGCAGGAGAGTTATAACGATGCACGCGGAGAGGGGAAGGAGCCAGATTACCAGCCCCTCTGACTACTGACACTAAGCAAACACAAAAGGACAAAAGAAAGGAGCAGCAAGCGTGGCCTTCTACTACTAGTAAGAGAGTAGTGCAATATGGCTGCATGCACCGAAACACAGTAACACACAGTAACACACAGTAACACACACACACACACACACACACACACACACACACACACACACACACACACACACACACACACACACAACGCACAAAAAACAAAACAAGAACACCAGCCCAGGCCTAGCACCCATTCAGCTACAGATAGTATACACAGGCACAACACGCCAAGTCGAAAGTGCAGTACACACATCTATTACTGCAGTACAAACAACCTGGGACACACGGGCTACTGTAGGGCAGAACTCCCCAGCAAGTAACCTGGGACACCCGGGCTACTGTAGGGCAGAACTCCCCAGCAAGTAACATGGGACACACGGGCTACTGTAGGGCAGAACTCCCCAGCAAGTAACCTGGGACACACGGGCTACTGTAGGGCAGAACTCCCCAGCAAGTAACCTGGGACACACGGGCTACTGTAGGGCAGAACTCCCCAGCAAGTAACCTGGGACACACGGGCTACTGTAGGGCAGAACTCCCCAGCAAGTAACCTGGGACACACGGGCTACTGTAGGGCAGAACTTTCCAGCAAGTAACCTGGGACACACGGGCTACTGTAGGGCAGAACTTTCCAGCAAGTGACCTGGGACACACGGGCTACTGTAGGGCAGAACTCCCCAGCAAGTAACCTGGGACACACGGGCTACTGTAGGGCAGAACTTTCCAGCAAGTGACCTGGGACACACTGGGTCAACGCAGGGCAGAACTCCCCAGCAAGTGACCAGATTCAGGCAAGCTGACACAGAGACAGGACGCCATGCAAGTGAGCAGGTACATGAATGACACAGATTGTCACCACCTCACTCATTTCTTCCAAAGACTATTCAGCTTGTCGAACATATTGTTGATGCTAGCCATGACCGACGGGGCTTTCTTCATCTCTTGATCATGCTGCTGCTGTTGCTGCTGCTGCAGCCCTGCCTGTTGCTGCTGCTGCTCTGCCTGTTGCGCCACCTGCTGGTCCTGTTGTTGCTGTTGCTGCTGCTGCTGCTCTGCCTGTTGCGCCACCTGCTGGTCCTGTTGTTGCTGTTGCTGCTGCTGCTCTGCCTGTTGCTGCTCCACCTGCTGCGCCACCTGCTGGTCCTGTTGTTGCTGTTGCTGTTGCTGCTGCTGCTGCTCCACCTGCTGCTGCTGCTGCTCTGCCTGTTGCTGCTCCACCTGTTTTTCCTGCTCCACCTGCTGGTCCTGTTGCTGCTGCTGCTCCACCTGCTGGTCCTGTTGCTGCTGCTGCTCCACCTGCTGCTGTTGCTCCTCCACCTGTTGCTGCTCCAACCGTTCTTTTTGGACGTGCTGTTCTGTTGTAGTACGTTCCATCAGCTCAAACGAGCGTTGTTGTTGTTGTTGTTGTTGTTGTCGTCGTAGGAGTTCCTCTGACCGTTTCTGCTGCTGTTGCGATTCCTCCTCAGGAAAACGAGAGCTGGTTCCATCTCTGCACAAAGAACAGAGGCACACATGCACGAAAAGCTAGAGTAAGACTTGTTAGCATTCAACAGGAGACAATGTACACGGGGGAGAGAACACCACGGGCAGGCGGACACGAAACAACACAACGTCCCACTCGCGCGGGGGGGGGGGGGGGGGGGGGGGGGCAGGTTTCTGCACTCACTGTCGAACATTGCTGGCTGTACACTGGTCTAGGCTGCATTTCAGGTCAGCAGATCACTGCCCTGAACGCGACTGTGTGTGTGTGTGTAAATTTGTTCCCTCTGGGGACGGCTTGAATTTTCCGAGTTGTCGAAAGTAGTTAGTTCCACGAGTCTCCTGGGGCGGCTCTGGTCCACCAGGGCCGTCCCAGGACATGTAATTCTCAGCGCAAGAGATTCTGGGCCAGCGCAAGAAGAAGACGGGGTGTCGAACGATGGCACCACTTCTTGTTGCGCCTGAATTTCCCACTCGCGGCGGATTGGCAAACCCCCGAGTGGACAGAGACCAGCGCTTCAAAAATCTGCCCAAGCACGGAGAGAGAGAGGAGGAGACGCTGCCTGATCCGCGTCGGATCCTGGAATGTTCGTTCTCTCGTTGAGAGCGAAGGAAGCATTGAAACGGCAAGTATTCAAAACAAGGTTGTTCAAGACAGGAAACTGGACCTCGGCATCTCAGTACTACATCAACTCAGCTTGGACGTCGCTGGTGTACAAGAAACAAGTGTGTGTGCGTGTGTGTGCGTGTGTGTGTGTGTGTGTGTGTGTGTGTGTATGTGTGTTGCATACAAGACACACACACACGGTCACGTCAATCTTCCAAGTCCGGGGTCGAGAAGCATGCGGTCTGGGGTAGGGGCTATGATCTGCTCGATGCAAAATACGGATATATTATGGCATGGTTGGGAGGGCAATACTGGATTTTCAGTGCCCGACAAGTGAGCCCGAGGGCTCACTTGGAGGGGACTGGAAATCCATTATTGCCCGACCAACTATGCCATAATGAATTTATCACTTTCAGCCTAACATTACTGAAGACACTAACCTGAAAGAATCAAAACTAAAGGAGAAAGTTGACCTCGTGTGCAGCAACACTTGAAAGGAAAGAAAAAGAAAAGCTGAGATCGCCACTTTCGAACAAGCGTTCACATGTACACTGCGCTGTACACAATCACCGTGTTCAAATCGCGTAGATTTCACGCGTCCAGTGTCACTCTCGGGGTTGTCACGGACGACGGGCGTTGGACTGATTTATTGCCCGCTCTCATACAGATCAGTGATTGGCCCGATCCATGGCAAAAGTCATGTGACATGTGATAAAACAAATACAAAACAACAACGGAGGTCGAAGGCAAAAACATATTTCTACAACAATTCAAGTTTGCATGCATCCACGCAATTAACGCATCCAGTCCAGAAGACACTCCTGATCAGTTACTGTATAGCAGGAAATTTTCGGACGGAATTTATTTTCGTACGATTTCGTACATGGCCTCTTTTGTACGAAAATGAATTCCGTACTTTTAAATTTTGTTCCTGTGAAGTTATGTACACTATACATGCGTACCGCATGCGAACACGTGCATTTAGCATGCAGCACTGGTACGAAAATAAAATCCGTACGAAAGGTCGAAATTCGGCTTTGTCCGAAAATATTTCCGTCCGAAAATTTCCTGCTGTGCAGTATCATGTGAAGTGTCTTCTGTACTGGATGCGTTAGTGGATGCATGCGAACTTGACTTCTTTTAAAAATCCAAATCCAAACGCATAACAAAAGTGCTACACACTTTCACATTAAAATTTTTTGTAAAGCAGTCGTTTTCATTTTTTTTCATTTTCGCAAAGCAGTTTTAGCAAATTGCGCTGCTGCGAGTTTGTGTGCTCCATTAGCGCGTGCTCAGTACAAAACGCGGGGAACTGTTAAGTGAGAAACTTTCGCTAGAGATTAAATGTCGCTATTTTTGCAACCATCACACATTTGCGAATATAAATCGCCGCAAACGTCTCCGGACATTGATTGTAGGCCGTGCAAGATCCGACTGAAGAGATAGAATCGCAAAAGTTTCTCATCGTGAAGCAGCCCAATTCATGAAAACGCAAAACTTGCGCGCCGCGAAAGTTTATCGCTTTACAGTAAGTCCAGTAGGTATCAGTTATAGCGTGGGTGTTCGAAAAACGACTTTCTATTCTTATTTCCTGTCCCCGGGGAAAATCGCGATTCCGCGGCCGCGTTTTTTGCGTTTTTTTTAAAGACCGCGTTTTCCGCGATTTTCCCCGCGTTTTTTGAACTTTTTTGTTGCACTACACGTACACAGAGTGCACTGTTCGGTCAGCAACGTCTCATCGTGGCGGCTTTGTAATCAAAAATGACGAGTGCTTACACCAGAGACTTGTAACTGATTGATTTCACTACATCTTGTTAAGAAGACCACCTGGTAGCAGAGACCAGGTTTTAAAGGTCCCTAGCTTGAGCGGTCGTCTTAGACAGGTTTCTCTGTAGATGTGAGACGTACCTTCCGCTCCCTGGGTTCCACGACTCTAACAGCGTCACAAGTCAACATGCAAGAAAGTCACACACGCACGCACGGGCGCGCACACACACACACAGAGGACTGTACAACAACTCACCCGGTCTCGGTTCGGTTGGAGGGTGAGGACCCGGAACTGGCACCTGTTCGGTGGACACCCTTGTGTGCATGTGACGACGGTGTTGGGTGAGAATCTGCCGTACGTGTTTCGTGATCATGTTTAGTGGTATGTGCATGCGACGTCTGGGGTGGGTTCAGCTGGTGTACCTCGGGATACTGGTGAGAATCTGCTGTACGTGTTTCGTGATCATGTTTAGTGGTATGTGCATGCGACGTCTGGGGTGAGTTCAGCTTGTGTACCTTGGGATACTGGTGAGAATCTGCTGTACGTGTTTTTTGATCATGTTTGGTGGCACGTGACGGCAGCATTGCTGGTGGCGATGATGATGGAAACAGCCACATCCACGCTGTGTCACGCTTGTCGCCACCTGTGCTTGTTGCTGGGTGACTACTGGAGTGTTGAGCGGTGTGCACAGGAGAGCTAGTCACGCGCGGCTGGTCACGACCTCCCCACGTCATGATCTGTGTTGCTGGTTTGTCGCCATGTTTAGCAGTGGTCGGACGTGATGGCGATGGTGGTCGTGGGTCCAACTTAACTACCTTGGCAAGCTTCCCTTTTGTACCCTGTTGTTGTTGTTTCAAATCTCTATTCTCACGTTGTTGTTGTTGTTGTCGTTGTAGGAGTTCCTCTGACCGTTTCTGCTGCTGTTGCGGTTCCTCCTCAGGAAAACGAGAGCTGGTTCCATCTCTGCACAAAGAACAGAGGCACACATGCACGAAAAGCTAGAGTAAGACTTGTTAGCATTCAACAGGAGACAATGTACACGGGGGAGAGAACACCACGGGCAGGCGGACATGAAACAACACAACCCGTAGATTTCACGCGTCCAGTGTCACTGTCAGGGTTGTCACGGACGACGGGCGTTGGACTGATTTATTGCCCGCTCTCATACAGATCAGTGATTGGCCCGATCCATGGCAACAGTCATGTGACATGTGATAAAACAAATACAAAACAACAACGGAGGGCGGAGGCAAAAAAAATATTTCTACAACAATTCAAGTTTGCATGCATCCACGCAATTAACGCATCCAGTCCAGAAAACACTCCTGATCAGTTACTGTATAGCAGGAAATTTTCGGACGGAATTTATTTTCGTACGATTTCGTACATGGCCTCTTTTGTACTAAAATGTATTTCGTACTTTTAAATTTTGTTCCTGTGAAGTTTTGTACACTATACATGCGTACCGCATGCGAACACGTGCATTTAGCATGCAGCACTGGTACGAAAATAAAATCCGTACGAAAGGTCGAAATTCGGCTTTGTCCGAAAATATTTCCGTCCGAAAATTTCCTGCTGTGCAGTATCATGTGAAGTGTCTTGTGGACTGGATGCGTTAGTGGATGCATGCGAACTTGACTTCTTCTAAAAATTCAAATCCAAACGCATAACAAAAGTGCTACACACTTTCACATTTGTAAAGCAGTCGTTTTTCATTTTTTTCATTTTCGCAAAGCAGTTTTAGCAAATCGCGCTGCGAGTTTGTGTGCTCCATTACCGCGTGCTCAGTACAAAACGCGGGGTACTGTTAAGTGAGAAACTTTCGCTAGAGATTAAATGTCGCTATTTTCGCAACCATCACACATTTGCGAATATAAATCGCCGCAAACGTCTCCGGACATTGATTGTAGGCCGTGCAAGATCCGACTGAAGAGATAGAATCGCAAAAGTTTCTCATCGTGAACCAGCCCAATTCATGAAAATGCAAAACTTGCGCGCCGCGAAAGTTTATCGCTTTACAGAAAGTCCAGTAGGTATCAGTTATTGCGTGGGTGTTTGAAAAACGACTTTCTATTCTTATTTCCTGTCCCCGGGGAAAATCGCGATTCCGTGGCCGCGTTTTTTGCGATTTTTTAAAAGACCGCGTTTTCCGCGATTTTCCCCGCGTTTTTTGAACTTTTTTGTTGCACTGTTCGGTCAGCAACGTCTCATCGTGGCGGCTTTGTAATCAAATATGACGAGTGCTTACACCAGAGACTTGTAACTGATTGATTTCACTACATACTCACTGAAAATTGCCCCATATCAACTGCGAACTTGCCGCATCATAAAACATTCACCGCATATTTACCGCAAATTATGCCATATTATGCCGCGTTTTTCCCCGCGTTTTTTTGTGATTTTTTGCCGCGATTTTCCCCGAGGACAGTTATTTCCGATATTTCTTACGCACGATAAATCACGTGTGACATATGATGTGCATGTGCGCAGGGGCAGGAAGATCATCGTACATGCAATGTAGTGCTAGTGTGCATGTGGCTGGTCATAGTCCCATAGGCTTACCATGTCATGTGGCTATGCAACATGAGTTACAGGACCACAACAGCTAAACCTGCAGCAGTGTGATGCAATGCGGGTCACATCAGAACGGAATTGGACAGATGTTATTACTACAGGCGATACACTTTGTACTAATCTGGCATGTTTCGCTACACAAACTCCATTCTTAGCACCGATATATTCTACTATGCGATAAAATTGCTTGTAAAAATAAAAGTGCACTTGAAACCCATGTTATGATTATGAAAACATGAGAGTTCATTCTTGTAGGCAGTATATTATTCTTTTACACGACCACGCTATAACCCATACGCACTGTAGTATGTGTCGGGCCGGTCTCACGACTGGCATATGCCCCTGCCCCAAAAATTGAGGACCCTAAAATGGGGTACTATCTGTAATACCCCATTTCGGGGGGCAGGGGCATGTGTCAGTCGTGAAACCGGCCCCACACTTACTACATGTACAGTGCTGGGGTGCAGGTACAAACCGCACGCCAGCTATCCACCGATGAGTGGCAAGCACAGCAGCTATTCGCTGCACTACCATGACATTACCATCGCAAGTATGCGCCACTGCCTAGCAAACTGTAATACGATATCGTGTAAATCATGCCCTGGGGTACATGTCCTTATATACAGTAAAACCTGTTAAGGCGACCACTCGGATAAGGCAACCACCTATCCTTGAAGACTGCTGAAACCAGGACCAAGGGATGCTATTTCCAGTCAAATGACCCTGGTTAAGAAGACCACCTGGTAACAGAGACCAGGTTTTGAAGGTCCCTAGCTTGAGCGGTCGTCTTAGACAGGTTTCTCTGTAGATGTGAGACGTACCTTCCGCTCCCTGGGTTCCATGACTCTAACAGCGTCACAAGTCAACATGCAAGAAAGTCACACACGCACGCACGGGCGCACACACACACACACACACACACACACACACACACACACACACAGGGGACTGTACAAGAACTCACCCGGTCCCGGTTCGGTTGGAGGGTGAGGACCCGGAACTGGCACCTGTTCGGTGGACAATCTTCTGTGCATGTGACGACGGTGGTGGGATAAGCTTGCGTACCTTGGGAGACCGGTGAGAATCTGCTGTACGTGTTCCGTGATCATGTTTAGTGGTATGTGCATATGACGTCTGTGTTGGTCGTGTCCACTTAATTTCCTTGGCATCGGTACATGCATGCGACGTCTGTGGTAGGATATGCTTGCGTACCTTGGGAGACTGGTGAGAATCTGCTGTACATGACGGCGGTGGTTTGTTTAACGTCCATACCGTGGCAGTGGCACGTGGCGGTGGCGTTGCTGGTGGCGATAGTGACGGCCACTTCCGCACCGCGTTACGCTCTTCATTCTCACGTTGTTGTTGTTGTTGTCGTTGTAGGAGCTTCCCTGACCGTTCCCGATGCCGAGACAGAAGTCGTTGGACGCGGCGTTCACCCAGCACTTCCTCTAGTGTCCTAAACTTGGCACCACCTGACCCGTCTCCATTCATGTGCTCCAAAAGCTTCGCCAAGCGGTCGTCCGGCCCATGGCGGTCGCGATTTGCTTCGCTTTGATCTCTTTTCTTCAGCTGTTCGAGGACGTCTGCCGATGATCTGAACGTACAGGTGCCTGGTCCGTTCTTCTCTATTGCATCCAGCAGGCGCTGGCACTCTGGCTGCTCAGCAGCAAGGGGATGATCACTACTGGACTCGTCCGTCATTAAAAGCCGCCGGCCACACAGCACGCCAGGCATACAGCTGCGAGCAATCCAAGCACCACCTAAAGACGGTGTTGTTGCGGCGGCGATGGTGGTGGTGTGCTGCCGTTGAACCATCAGCGGCTGCCTGACTCTACACAGAGCAGCATGCAGGGCCATCCTTGCATTACTCAGTGCTTCCAGCACCACAAGCAGCCGTAACAGTAGAGGCAGCAGCAGCAGCAGCAGCAGCAGCGGTGGCAGTAGCGCTAGTGGTGACAGTTACAGGCAGTGGGACTTGCCACTGTGCTCCTGTAGCTGTCACTCAAAGTCTTGAGTCTCCACTGACCCACTGTCTGTAGCTGTTACTCGAAGTTTTGAGTCTCCACTGAGCTGTGGATATGGATGACTAACCCCTGCTGTGCTGGCCCAGGGAAGGTAATGCTGACCCTGTTGAGGCACGGGGCACTACAGGGCTCTCTGGATGCGCGCTGCAACACAAGGATGTGTCCCGTATCATACCAGCTTGGTCTGCCACTTGCTGGATACGTCGCTCCCGTCAGCCGACTGTGAACGGCTCGGCCCGACGCACAGCTGTATGCTCAGCACATCAATGACGGTCACCTGTCGTGCTGCAATGCTCCTACGGCAGCACTACACACACACACACACAGACATACTGGTGCACACACACACACACACGTTCCCACACAAACACGTCCACAGACGGGTGCAGAAAATTTAATTTCTTCCACCTCCCAAAAATCAACTTGTCTGGGTGATATTTTCGTCCAAGAATGTTGAAGCCTACTGAAAGGCTAGACTATTACCTTCAAATCCCGCCAGAACGCCCCGTCTCCCCCAGGCGCCCCTCCCTGACGTATCATCGTACGACTCTGTGAAGTGTGATGCCGTACTGCACTACAGACGCGTGCTCGACCCGATTGGAAATGTACGCAACAGTTCACACTCTCTTGACCAGAGGGATCGCACAAACCCTGCGTTTTTAAGGATTTGTACGACGCCCTGCTCTTGACCTTTGGTCGGTGTACGAGACTCACGCACAGTTTTCGTAGGGTGAGTACTTGTTCATGTAGTACCGAATGCGGCCAGTAGGACTCGCCCATCCACCCCTCCCCACCTGGATCTCCTAGAACGGTCACGGAGGTAGGGGCACTCTGGCGGGATTTTGTGGTACTCCTGCATTTTAAAGAACTTTGGACTAAATTAAAAAATTTAGTCCAAAATTCTTTGGACGAACACGACAAAATTTAATTCCAGAAGAATATTTCTGCGTGTACTGTATCCCAACCCTTCGGGGTAGATGTCGTTCAGAAGGGGTTTGAATAAGGGAACTTTTTGGAATACTATACATGCTCTGCTCTACGCTGCGGGAACACGATGCGAAGAAGTCCCTTGCTCGCTCTTCTCGTTCCCGTAACGTGTAACCTGTTGTGCTCTGCGCTCTCGCAAAGACATCAAGTGCAATAATGTGTACTGGGAATCTCACGTTTCAAGATAAACTTATTTTCATTGCCCGCAGATTGTCTACTACTGTAAGACCAGATATTTTAACGTCAACTAAAGTTAACGATGTCCGGACTTTTGTGGGTTAGCGAGGTGAAATTCTAACGAATTCTGTCTCAAAACCGGCAAATGACTGTACATGTGCATATCGTTTTGCACATACTTCCTCCGCGTCATCGAAATTGTCGCAGTTTGACTAGTGACTTGTCACTTGTTACTGACAACTCCATAAACTAAGCCATTCGAAACTTATTACACAGTATGATAGTCTGAAGACTAGAGTAACGTACTAGGACAATTGGACTGAGAGTTTTCATGCAGAGATGAAGTCCTCGTCGTCGCTGATGTCAATGGACGCAAAAATTTCGTTCCCAAATATTTCAAGGAAGGTTGAAAGTTGGTCGCGCCTCGTCTCAAACGCTTTGACTTTCTCCACAGGACAAGGGCTGCTATGCTTGTCGTCTGCTAGCTCTGGATGATTTCTACTTCACCACCAACGAAGCCTAGTAAGAATACACGATCGTTGCGAGGTCGGTTGATTACCGTCGGCGGAATCACCTCGATCTTGAAAATAATGAACTTTTTTTTAGCCGTGGCATGCCCACAGCTCATGCAGGTAAGTGTATTATCACGTCCAGCGCGCCCTCTTTTTCAGCACTGGTATACCATGGTACGGCACCTGCGCGTGCATCACTAGCACTACGTGTAGAGTCTACACGGCTCTTGCAGGTACAATCATGTACTAGTAGTAGTACTGAGTGTCTCAGCCAGAGCGACAAATTTTATCGCTGTTGCAGGCATTTAGTTTGCCGACCCCTCGATGTTTCTCCAAGCGCTGCCACTTGTTCCACGAAGTCATTCGCACCCCAGCTAAGGTAAAGCAGTGATGGGGCTTGAGTGAATGGCCATAGCACGAGAAATGTGCAGGCTGCAACGCCTGACTGATCTCACCGAGTCGAAATTACCAGCGCAGCGACATCAGCGAAGAAATTGCGTCTAGTTCAAAAATTCCAGCTTCCAATAACAGAAAATAGAACTTTGCCGTCACCCTATACTGATGACTATCGCCTATGTCCGATCCCTTGCCTCTGGTACGAGTGCTGGTGAGTAAATACCGCATTTTACATCAAAAGTCAAACTGCGACAATTTCGATGACGCGGAGGAAGTAACAACTTCAAATGTTAACGATTCTTTCAAATTCATTAACTCGTTAGAATTAAATGTTCGTTAATATTACCGGTCTTTTAAACAGTATTACGAGGAAGGACCCGCATACATGTACACTGATATACAGCTATTTCCACAGCTGGCTGCAAGTACAAGCGAATTTCGCACATCGTGACTCGATTCTCGCCTCACAGCAGGCACTGGACTGCGATCCACAGGCAATCAGGTACAAACATGCTCGTGCTGAACGAAGGTCGAAAGATTTTTTTTTTGGAGGGGGGGGGGGGTAGTACTCTTCCCCACTTTTCAGACAAATTGGCACCACCAACTCTTGACCGCGTGTCCACAATGACGTAACGCTCAGTTACATATCAACAAAAAACCAGTGCTGTGTGAGATAGATACAGACCTCGCTTATCCGGAAGAAAATAGCTGGTTACAGATTTACAACATACGTGATGCATCCAACATAACCGGTGTTCGGTTATCCGGTTCCCTCGCCGATTCGGATATTATTTTTTGTGGAAAACGGATGTGCACGGTTAAGCGAGGTCTGACTGTACCAGGGGAAATATTAGAGGCACGTGCCTTGACGTATTCCTGTTATCGACCTACATGTATATGTAGTTATACATCAATTAGACGGGTCTAGGTGGTGGAGAAAACTCTTAGCTATCGCCTCCAACAGGTCCGAAGTCTCTCCGATGAGGTTTGAGTGATCTGCGAGCGATCGAACATTTTGAGTTTCTAGTGACTTTCTACGTTGCGTGCTGCGAGTCAGCAGTGCGTTAAAAAAGGGATTTTCCCAGCTTCACGACAGGCGGTACGTGCCAGGACCGGCGCGGCGCGAAGTCACGGCAAGGTAAGCTTCTACGCGAATAAATTTGAACAGTTCCGAGCTAGATTCAGTGAAATGGCTGCAGGAGACCAATTTCGTCTCAGATCTGGAGTTGGACTCGCGTTTGGAGCGCGCTGTGGCGGACAATGAGTAGTGCTCTTGGCGAGTTTGGGCTCATTGTATTTCTCTCATCAAGAGCTTTCCAACAAGCCCAAGATCTTCAAAATCGGTGAAGTAGAGCCAAAGTTATGTTGGAAATTGAGTGCGGATTTTCGTGACTGCCACAAATTCTGAGGAAGCAAAAAAGTGATGGACTCCAAAGGGTTTTAACCTTGCAAATCACTGCAACTTCGCGTCCAAGTTTTCGAAGTTTCGACCTTTGTTTCTGTACTCATTCCCAGACTCGAATTTTCTTTCGAACTTTCGCGTTGCTAAACGTCCTTAATGTGTGGGATTTGTGCTGATAATTCGAAGTTAGCAAAGCACAATTCGAAGTTCACTATATTTTTCAACAAGTCAGTTTCGTTTGCATGCGCAGGCAGTTCAGCATCCACTAGATCTGTGTCCAAGGTACGTAGTGCAACTCTGCGTGACACAGCAAGAATTTGATGTACATAATAGAGAGGGTCTGCCAGACGAAAATTCGAACGAAGTTTCGCGACAGGCCTTGCGAAAAAGTGTAGGAATCTTCGCACAAATTTTGTGTTCTGCATATTTCCGTAGTTTGCACGCGCCAAGTGCACGTACGCCATGACCCCATCTCACGGAATTTCCCCACGAAAGTTCATTTCGCGTTCCCTGCAAGTTTCGCGTCCAAAGTTGCGAAAGTTCGTGCGAAGTTTCTCACTTCATGACGTAGAGCGAAAGCTTGTACGCATTTTTGTTTTGTAAACCTCTCTAATGTATTGTGGGCACCGTACATGTTTGGATAATTATTACAATGTCCCGATATTAGTACAGTAATCAACCTTATGTCATTTGTACAGATCCATGAAATCCCGTAGAATCCCGTAGACCCGGTAGGGTGTTCATTGTGTGCTATGCATGCGCATTTGACCTTTTTAGCGTCATAATAAATAAATGACCAGTAATCGCTTTTCCAGCTTCTTCACTTTGGTTAGAACTTATGACTAGCTACAGTCCATTCATAAAAAGATGGGTCCTGGCTCTGGCGAGCTCCCGTATTTGGCGATTTTTCGTGATTTCATCGTACACAGTGCAGTGCTGCGAGCTTTGAAATTTGAAAAAGGGTCCAAAAAGGGTGCCTGAACTGGGGTTCGAACTGCAGAATGCACTGTTGCAGGCGGGGTCAAACGGCCTGGATTTTGATGGTTTTTCCCAACTCAGTGCTTTTGGGGCAAAACCTGGCCGAAATCCTATTCTTGCTATGGCTTGCTTTTTGGACAAAAAAAACTTCAGAAACATAATTGGAAGAGGATTCCATATGGGATTGCAGAAAAAAATTCTAAAAAAACTCAACGTTTGACCCATTTATGGCCAAAAGCTAGAAGTTCATTTTTTTCTGAATGGACTGTAGATCTTTGTCAGAAAAAGTTTTCGTATGAAATGCCTTCAGGCCCCATCTCTTAGTGGAAATAGCAGAAAACGGTACGCTTCCCAACGGCCAAAGAGAGTTGGAAAGCTTGTGTCTTTGTGGGTAACTTGAACATTTGGGCTCATGCAAAATCGCACCGATTTTGGGATTTCCCCACAACTTTTTGCACCAGCAAAAATGTTGTGTTGGACCGCATTCCTGTCACTTCGCAGTGGCTTTTCGTTGGTGCAGTTTGTATCCCACCCTCCCACCCCTGACTTCTGGGTGTGTGTTTATCGATATATCATATTGGTTTTCTTATTGGCCATGTGGCTGTTGCAGTTACGACTGCTTTTCTTTTTTAGTTAAAAAAAGTAGGGGTGGTGTGTGCGTCGTGGGCCATTGTATGGTTACATACAGCTTCAGATTGTATGGCTAGTGACATGGGGGTTGAGTCTGCAGGGGAAGAATACAATGATTGAACTGAAGTTGGATGATGACCGTGTGGTGAGTGTGTGGGGGTTTCGAGATGCCGTCCTGGGGCAAGGATGTCGGTCCTTTAGCTTGGACGGGTGTTGTTACATTCATTGTAACATTTTGTAGTGTTCTGTGTGTTTTGCTGTGCGACTACAGTAGCAGCAGTGTCTTGTGCTATTTTTTTCTTATCAGGCCCTATACGTACAATTATTCAAGAAAAAAATTCAGGAAGGAGATATAATAATATCAATAATAAAGCCATTGCCGAGCCACCGTGCTCACAGCAGAGACTTCTGTGTGTGTTATTGTTGTGAAGTGGACCACAAAGACACAACAGGGTCCTGCACATTCAACACCCTACCGGGTCTACGGGATTCTACGGGATTTCGTGGATCTGTACAAATGGCATAAGGTCCTTCATTTATAGTTGTAGAAGTTTTTCCCTGGCATTTTGGGGTTCGAATTATCAGGATTCCACCTGTAGCAGAAGCGCCTAGTATCACTAGTAAGCGGCTTAGCCTGCAAGTCTTTCCTGCCACACACAGGCGCGTATATCTGCTCGTATCGGTGGGTTGTAGGGATTGAAACTTTGAAATCATGAACATTTTCTTTTGATTCCGAACACTACCACTGGGCGGGCGTACCTTTTCATCAAAGAAATCGGTAGATCCACTGGTCGCGACCAGAAGAGAACATCAGCAGGAACAGTCACTGATTCAGGATGAGGCACTCCACTGCGTGCAGTACTGACTCTACAGCAAAAGTAGCATTTCTTCTCAGTCTACTACTTCTTCTTCCTGCACGCACGTGTTGCTTTCTTCCAAAAATAATTCTTCTTCTAGATCTACTTGCACGTGCGCACGTGATGTCAAAAAAAACCGCCAAAGCGCCACGTGCAAGTGATCGTGAACTGACGTGAAGTCGGCGCGCGCCGCGTTCCTTGGGGCCCGCGCGGGCCGCGGTACTAGCGGGAGAGAGCCGGGCCGCGGGCCGGGCCGAGCTCGCGAGGTCTCTTTTTGTGTTCGATGGATCATGTGGATCGCATCATCAAGAGTAGATAAACAAGAGTGTGCAACTCCGGATCTCTCCTGCACAATCTGCAGATACTCCGCGCCCACGGCGGAATTTTTTGTTTACGTCACCTTTTTTCAGAGAAACGCGGCTTTGCCGCAGAGCAGTGTGAGAGCACGTGCTGGGCACCGACTTGTAGTGTAAAGCCCAGCCAAGTGCACGAGGGAAAACTCTCCAAAAGGCTCGCAGCGCGTGCGTCGTCGAAAAGATTACGTCAACAAAAAATTCCGCCGTGGGCCAGGCCATCCGCGAGTTGCACACTCTTGTTTATCTACTCTTGGCATCATGCATTACCTGATTACAGGCTTACACTAGCAATACAGGCACATGCACACCACTGTGATGCATGGCCTTCCCGGCGGAGGGCGAGGATACCATCATGGATACCATGGATACTGGATAGGACTCGCCGAGGAGTACGAGTGCACTGTATGTGTGTGTGTAAATCTACTTGTACTTTGTAGATCTGCTGCTAAGGCAGTAAGGGGGAGGGGGAAGATGCCATGGCTCCATTTCTTATTCACATACATAACATGTACTTCGAAGTACGACACCAAGAACAAGCTCCCTACAATTGTAGGGAGCTTTTAAAAATTAATATTATTTTACTCTTGATGACCTTGAACCTTGAACCTTGAACTTGCCCATTGCCAAAGCCAAAGGCAATGATGATGATGATAGCGAAAGGACTAATTCGACGACAACCGGCAGAAAGGTTCGTCGCGCGGCTTGAGATTGCCGGGGCGGCGACACGTCTTGGCATGCACAACGGTATTCTGGCTAGGCGGAGACATTACGAGGCTGAGGACAACGGTGGATAACCTCCCTCCACTCCGAGCGGTTCTGGGGAGTCGCACTGTTTGTTGACGATGCTGCGCTATACGCCACATCCAAGGCATCCTTTGACCGGTGCGCGGAGACGTTTTTGGCCCCTGCTTCTGGTTGGGGATTGACCGTCAGCTTGACAAAGACCAAAGCCATGTCAATCAACACTCCAACCAGTAAGCCCGTTCATCTCGGGAATGAAACCATCGACGCTGTAGACCAATTCAAGGGTATCTTGGGTCCGTGATTCACCGGGATGGTCTTTGTGCGCCTTATCTGCAGTCGGGGATTTCTAAGGCGTCTCGGGTGTTTGGCTGCTTGCGGGCATCTGCCTTCGGGAAGTAGGGGTGCACGGATAATGCTCGAAAAGGTGGCAGATTCTGCTCAAAAAGCAGTGAAATTGGCAGAACCATACAAACCTTATGGCGGGCAATCCCTCGAATTCTGCTCCATTTTTTTATCCACATACCAAACATGCATGAAACTTACCAGAATCCGCCGGACCCTATCAGGAATCGCTCCTTGTCCCTCCGATGCCAACGTTGTGTCTACATGTACATGTATGTGTCTCTCGTTCTTACGCCGACCCTGCTGTATGGAGTAGAGAGCTGGACAACCAAGGCTCCTGATCTGCGCCGTCTTAACGCATTCCAACATCAGTGCGCGTGGGCTATTGTCGGCACCTCGAGACACCAGCAGTGGGATGATCGAGTCACTTCTACGCGGCATTAATTATTGGCGAAGACTCTTGGAATCGACTCGGACATCGGCGATATCATCCGCAAGCGTCGGCTACGATGGCTCGGCCATAATTGGCCGCATGGACGATGACCGTCTGCCCAAGTGTACCCTGTTTGGGGAGCTCTCCGCATCTCGACCTCAGCACGGCCCACGCAAGCGTTGGCGGGATGTGGTTGTGGACGATTTCAACGGCATCCATCCACCTGTCCGGGAGAAGGAATGGCTCTTACATACATGTACAGTAAAACCTGTAACTAAAGACCACCGTGACTAGCGACCAGCCTGCTACTACAGACCACCGTGACTAGCGACCAGCCTGCTACTACAGACCACCGTGACTAGCGGCCAGCCTGGTACTACAGACCACCGTGACTAGCGACCAGCCTGCTACTACAGACCACCGTGACTAGCGACCAGCCTGCTACTACAGACCACCGTGACTAGCGACCAGCCTGCTACTACAGACCACCGTGACTAGCGACCAGCCTGCTACTACAGACCACCGTGACTAGCGACCAGCCTGCTACTACAGACCACCGTGACTAGCGACCAGCCTGCTACTACAGACCACCGTGACTAGCGACCAGCCTGCTACTACAGACCACCGTGACTAGCGACCAGCCTGCTACTACAGACCACCGTGACTAGCGACCAGCCTGCTACTACAGACCACCGTGACTAGCGACCAGCCTGCTACTACAGACCACCGTGACTAGCGACCAGCCTGCTACTACAGACCACCGTGACTAGCGACCAGCCTGCTACTACAGACCACCGTGACTAGCGACCAGCCTGCTACTACAGACCACCGTGACTAGCGACCAGCCTGCTACTACAGACCACCGTGACTAGCGACCAGCCTGCTACTACAGACCACCGTGACTAGCGACCAGCCTGCTACTACAGACCACCGTGACTAGCGGCCAGCCTGGTACTACAGACCACCGTGACTAGCGGCCAGCCTGGTACTACAGACCACCGTGACTAGCGGCCAGCCTGGTACTACAGACCACCGTGACTAGCGACCAGCCTGCTACTACAGACCACCGTGACTAGCGGCCAGCCTGGTACTACAGACCACCGTGACTAGCGACCAGCCTGCTACTACAGACCACCGTGACTAGCGGCCAGCCTGGTACTACAGACCACCGTGACTAGCGACCAGCCTGCTACTACAGACCACCGTGACTAGCGGCCAGCCTGGTACTACAGACCACCGTGACTAGCGACCAGCCTGCTACTACAGACCACCGTGACTAGCGGCCAGCCTGGTACTACAGACCACCGTGACTAGCGGCCAGCCCGGTACTACAGACCACCGTGACTAGCGGCCAGCCTGGTACTACCGACCACCGTGACTAGCGACCAGCCTGGTACTACAGACCACTGTGACTAGCGACCAGCCTGGTACTACAGACCACTGTGACTAGCGACCAGCCTGGTACTAAAGACCACCGTGACTAGCGACCAACCTGGTACTAAAGACCACCGTGACTAGCGGCCAGCCTGGTACTACCGACCACCGTGACTAGCGACCAGCCTGGTACTACCGACCACCGTGACTAGCGGCCAGCCTGGTACTACAGACCACCGTGACTAGCGGCCAGCCTGGTACTACAGACCACCGTGACTAGCGACCAGCCTGGTACTACAGACCACCGTGACTAGCGGCCAGCCTGGTACTACAGACCACCGTGACTAGCGGCCAGCCTGGTACTACCAACCACCGTGACTAGCGACCAGCCTGGTACTACCGACCACCGTGACTAGGGGCCAGCCTGGTACTACAGACCACCGTGACTAGCGACCAGCCTGGTACTAAAGACCACCGTGACTAGCGACCAGCCTGGTACTAAAGACCACCGTGACTAGCGGCCAGCCTGGTACTACAGACCACCGTGACTAGCGGCCAGCCTTGTACTACAGACCGCCGTGACTAGCGGCCAGCCTGGTACTACAGACCACCGTGACTAGCGGCCAGCCTGGTACTACCGACCGCCGTGACTAGCGGCCAGCCTGGTACTACAGACCACCGTGACTAGCGGCCAGCCTGGTACTACCGACCACCGTGACTAGCGACCAGCCTGGTACTACCGACCACCGTGACTAGGGGCCAGCCTGGTACTACAGACCACCGTGACTAGCGACCAGCCTGGTACTAAAGACCACCGTGACTAGCGACCAGCCTGGTACTAAAGACCACCGTGACTAGCGGCCAGCCTGGTACTACCGACCACCGTGACTAGCGACCAGCCTGGTACTACCGACCACCGTGACTAGCGGCCAGCCTGGTACTAAAGACCACCGTGACTAGCGGCCAGCCTGGTACTACCGACCACCGTGACTAGCGACCAGCCTGGTACTACCGACCACCGTGACTAGCGGCCAGCCTGGTACTACAGACCACCGTGACTAGTGGCCAGCCTGGTACTACAGACCACCGTGACTAGCGACCAGCCTGGTACTACAGACCACCGTGACTAGCGGCCAGCCTGGTACTACCGACCACCGTGACTAGCGACCAGCCTGGTACTACAGACCACCGTGACTAGCGGCCAGCCTGGTACTACCGACCACCGTGACTAGCGGCCAGCCTGGTACTACAGACCACCGTGACTAGCGACCAGCCTGGTACTACAGACCAGTTCGTCAGGCATGGACGGTCTCACATTCATTTTAATAATAATTATGGTTGTGCGGTGCCAACCTCTAACTAAGGACCACCTGCCACTAAAGACCGCTTTCTCTGGCCCCAAGGGCTAGGGGTGGTCGTTAGTTGCAGGTTTTACTCTACATATGTACGAGAAAGAGTAACAAAATTAATCATTCTGCCAATTTATTTTTGCCCACATATTATCTGCCAAACGCCCAAGCTGGGTGGGCTACTTGGCAGCCACCATAATCTCTGCCATGTTCAGGCTTCGTGCACACATGCACAGCAAGACTGCCTGCACCATACTGCATGTACATAATTGTATGCACCGGTGGGCAGCAGCAGCTTTTTAGTACTCGGAACCAGGGAGTGGTACAATACCGGTATTGTACTACTCCCTGCTCGGAACTCCCTAGCGGGCAGTGGACACCATTGAGTAGTATAATAATAAATTTCACGGTTCGCGTGAGACTCGGCTGGAAGCCGAGTTTTCCGCATCCGCCGTGGGAACGCCACCACCCTCTAGGATCAAAGGCGCAGATGGGAGTAGTATCAAGAGTCCATAAACATGTTTATGCACTCTTGGTAGTATGATTACGTATTATACCACTCCCTGGTGTCCACCATGCCATGGATGGCCCACCGATGATCGACCACACCTTCTTGCAGCTACAATGTAGGCCCCGGCGGATAGTGCTAGCATTATCTCTAGGATATTTAGCACTTTCTGGAAACTAGCATTGCGCTAGCATAATCCGGCAGGTTTTGCAGAAAATTAGCATATTCTTGCGAAAACTAGCATGATTAAAATTATATTATTGCAAAAAATATGGGATTTTCGTGAGAATTCACAATGCCCTCGCGACTACTATTACCGCGCCTTTGCCGGCTGAGTAATGATGAATCTGTGCTTCTTGTATGTTCCTGTTTCATACTTCAAAAGTAGAACATGACTTGTGCCGCGAAATACATGCTGTTATCAATCTGCAACATTTATTTTAGAATATACCACTATTTGTAGTTTACTATTTCCATTTTTTCGAAGCAGAATTCAAGCATTATCAGTGCTATTTTGGAGCAGAGTGCGAACATATTGAAAAGCAGAATCCATCATGTTGGGAGTTCCCTAGTAAAATAATAAATTCTACTACTACTACTACTATCAAATTTTCTAGCATTATCCGTCGGGGCCTACTTGCAGCCAACCTTGTGGCCAGCCCATTCGCAAATCCATGTTCATGTTCCATCGAAACTTTGAGCTTCAGTGAACCCTGTGACTAACGACCACCCCTTGGGGCCAGAGAAAGCGGTCTTTAGTGGCAGGTGGTCCTTAGTTAGAGGTTTGCACCGCATAACCATAGTGTGAGACCGTTCGTGCCTAGTACCAGGCTGGTCGCTGGTCACGGTGGTCTTTAGTTACAGGTTTTACTGTACCCACAACACCCACAAGCCGGCTGAGAGACACCCCCCCCCCCCCTCCATGCTTCCCTTGATCTCTTCAATAATATTCCACTCAGCCTCTGGCAAACCCACCCCAGATATGAATTCAAAGCAAACATCCTACCTCTTGTGACTGAGCTGTGTGTAAAAGATGGCAAACAAACAGCAACAACCAGCATGCAAGAATCATAATTATGATCCCTACGTTTCTTGCATGCTGGTTGTTGCTGTTTGTTTGCCATATTACGTTCCTGAAAAATTCGGGGAAGAAGAGTGACGTTTGCTTGCTTGCTTGCTTGCTGCGAGCCATTTCGTGTGGCGCTGTCGTCCATTTTCGCCGAGCCTAATTTTAGGACGACAGTGGGCGGAGCGTCTAGAACGGAATCGGAGCTGATATTGAAGCACGAAAGGAGAGAGAAGAGTGAGTGGAAGATTGTTCGAGGTAGCAGCATCATGACCGCTATCATGGCCGCCATTGCACCACAAACCTAGGCCTAAGGCGCTTCATGTGCCTCCAGAGCGTAATTTTAGGACGACAGTGGGCGGAGCGTCTAGAACGGAATCGGAGCTGATATTGAAGCACGAAAGGAGAGAGAAGAGTGAGTGGAAGACTGTTCGAGGTAGCGGCATCATGACCGCTATCATGGCCGCCATTGCACCACAAACCTAGGCCTAAGGCGCTTCATGTGCCGCCAGAGTTCTGAAATGGTGACAACAGTCATGAGACGTTTCTGAGTCATGTCCGGGATCCGGGAGTTTGGAAGAGTTTCCTGTTCAGATTACCCGCCTTTTGTGCTCTTTTACACAAGTCTATTTTAGGCTTTGGCAAGACAAGCCAAGACGGCCGGCAAGAGGTGTATGACTGATTGTGCAGACCAGATTTTAATAATAAGGCCAAACTAAAGAAGGTGTGTGGTTCGACTCACCCGACCGACCGTACAATTTCAGCCCGACCGTAACTTTTTTTCGGCGGGCTATCGTGTGACTGACGTACGTGGACTGAACACGTCCACGTCTACGTGCTGTGCGGCGTGAGTCTGCGGACGCAGGCGGCTCCTTTTGGACTTGACTTGTAGTTGTACTGCAGTGCAGTGCAGTGAGTGGTACGACTGCTGCCTTGTGCTGGTAGTAGAGTCTACTCGATACGCGTATACAGTGTATTTACATGTACTAAAAATATATATTAAAAAAAAAAAATCCGCCCGCCCGCCCGTAAAAAAAATGTCCATGTTAGTCGAACCACACACCTTCTTTAGTTTGGCCTAATAATTATTATTATTATGTCATGTCTAGATGTATGCGGAACTCAGAACTGTCTGTCCAGATTTTGAAGAGCGACCCGTACCCGTTACCATGGTTACTGGCGTTAGTATCCATGGTATCCGTAGTCCTAATGATCGCTTATTTCGCCTAGTATTGTATATTGTATATTGTATTATTGTCAAATTGAGGCATTATGACATGATGAACGCCATTCCAGGGACGGGTGCCGGGTCGCGTCGGTTGAGACTAGTACTAGTAGTAATAATGAGTACAGTCAACTTCGCCAATAACGACATTCGGCGGGGCATCAGAAAAGTGTCCTTATTCGCGAAGTGTCCTTATAACCGAAGTCCCATTTGAATGTATGTGAACCCATATTTTGTATAGTATGATATGCATATCAAAATCAAGCTCTTTTCTTGCTCTATGTCAATGTGTACTTTATTTTCATATTGCAGTTGAAAGGAACTAAAAATTCAATATGCAAGGGAAATCAATTGAAAAATATGCCTTTTTGAGCCATCTACAGGGCCAGAGATATGTACATGTATGATAATTTACTGTACAATCATGTACAACTACATGTACATTGTATAATTATACATGTAGGTGTGCTGGTAAATCCAACAATTTTGATAAAAAAAGGAAGAAAAAGCCGCCCCCCCCCCCCCCTTGGCTGCATTTTCTTGCATGTGTGCAATAATATCCATCACCGGTACCAGTGCACCATAGGTTCTGGTACTTCTGCATGACAGGTACATGTACTTGACTGACAGGTACTTGAAATAGCTGTCAAAAGCCCAGAAAGTCGTTATTCAAGCAGTGAATATGACCACGGGGCACTAAAAGCATGTCGCTATACGCGAATTGTCGTTATTCAGATAGTCGTTATATCCGAAGTCAAATGTATACAGTTAGATGGGACTTTGCTCTGGGCATGGAAATTCGGTCGTTATTCGCGAATTGTCGTTATATCCGCAGTCGTTATTAGCGAAGTTGACTGTATGTGCATGTGGAGTATGTAGACCTACATCAGTACATGATTGTGATGATGAGGGACATGTCTCAGTTCTGCTCCTGCTGTCCATTGTTCGTTGTCTGCAATCAAGATGCTGTGGCCGCAAACGATGACGGCCCCAGGTGTCAGACCACTTGCCTACCTGTCTGTTATGTAGCCATGATCCGTCTTGAATCGGACACTGCGCTCGCTCGCGGTGCATGTCCGCTGTGCGCGGAATGGCGTTTGTATGAAGTCCTGTTCGACACGACGACAGCACAAAGAAAACCAGATGAATTATTTGTATTTCCAGCGCGGGTAGCAGTGCTAGCTATTCCTTTGGTCTCCTGACGTATACTTGATGGCAATGACAGCGGACAATGTTGATTGGCGAAGGGCATGAGTCTGAGATAGGCTTCACCGCGAAGGCCAAGCGAAACTAAGACTATTAGAGAATAATAAATTCGTCGCCGGGTGCAAACTTTGCGGAGCATCGTCGTCTAGAGCACGTAGAGGTGCCGCTGTTTGGCCTGGTCCGTTGGCCATGGAAGGTGTGCTGCGGCGGCGGCGGAGCTGCTCCACAGCACCGTTTGCCCGTGTTTGGCTGGTGTCGCTAGTGGTGGTGGTCGTGTGGTGCTGTTCGCGTGCCGTCCTCGTAGCGCGCGCACAGCCGTGCCAGGAGTTCTGCACTTGCAATGGCACGTCGTCCGTGACGGTGGTCTGCATCGGACAGGGCTTCACAACCGTCCCGCCTGTGATATTCGACGGATACAGAAACACATCCATTGTGTGAGTATACCGTGTCCATGTACAATGTTTTGAGTGATGCGGTACATTTCAACAACAAAATGTGAAGAAAGTGACTTTACTCCAAACGTAGGAACTCTCCCTGCCTCCGCTTCCCATCGAACCTTCCACTCAGCCTACCAGTAACCTGCATTGGCTGCAAAAAGCACCACTTCCTGCTCAATACACAGTGTTTCGGGGCATTCACAGTGCTGCCAAATAATTTTCGCCCAAAATCGGACACCCTTCACCGCCAAGGCTGGCCACATAGTGCGAATTTTTCTCCTCGGCAATTTTTTTTACAGAGAATTCAAAATATCGCCTAAAACACCATGAAAATTCGCTTCGTTGCCATGGTAACCCCGGAGTTGTCATGAATTTTGTAATGATGAGTGTGGTCGCACACTGACTCTGTGCAGACCGTCAGCGTACATGCCATCCAGCCTGATCCAGGCATGTTACTTTGCACTTCCACAGCCAAGCGCTAGCCTTTTAGAACCAAATGTACAGTGATTTGTGCCTTCAGTTGCGCTGAAAAGTGAAAGTACAGGACTTCTGCATAGGAAAGTAATGATCTCCGACATTTTGGCTGCTTTTCGGACGTTTCCCTTTTCGGACCGGTTTTCGGAAGAGCCTTCAAAAATCGGACACTGTCCGAAAAATCGGACGGTTTGGCAGCACTGCATTCATCCCTCATCAGTTGAGCTTGAGTAGGCTTATGCAATCTGTGCGCCGAGAGCACGGGCTTTATGTAGTGATCTCTCGGCCGCACCAATGTCGAATACCTTCCGACGCCCCTGTAGGAGGCTGACCACCCCCCCCCCCCCCTCCCCCTCCTATACACCCGACAGCACTGTATACTGACTTAGCCTGCATATGCGGTTTCGCTGACTCACCGTGTATACTTAGCTCCCATAAGCGGTTCCGCTTGTTCACCACTATGACATCATCATCTATGACATCATCATCTATGACATCATCATTTGCATGCTGTGTGACCTAGTCTATAGACACAGACTACAACAGGATTTGCACTGCATGCATCTGCATGCACGGACAGTCATGCGTGGCGACAATGTTATCGCAGGAGATGTTTGTCAAGACTGGTGCCGTGGTGGTGCTAGTGGACATTATAGCGTAACTTGTAGTTCCTTGGTCTTTTTTCTGTACTATAAATAATTAAAAAAAAAGTATTGGCTCTCCATCTGAGTCTAAGGGTGCGTTCAAATCCTCTCGGAAAAGTTGGAGACTCTACGAAAAGTTCGAGAGCTGTTCTTATATCCTCTCCGACTTTTAGGAGGCTCTCCAAAGCTCTCCAAGCTTCAGAGGTGGTTGAAACTTGGAGATTCCCGCGGTTTGGGATCAGCGCATGCAAACTACGACTAAAAGCCTCGTGTTCATCATGAGTGTACGCATTTCCCTTTTCGCATACGCACATACATTCATCAGTCAAGATCGCGGCCCCTTTGACGCTTCATTTTGCTTGACATGTGCAAAATATCTCCGAATTCTTCGAGACCCGTTCTTGAGTAATCCCAGTTTCTTCGACTTCTCTTTTCTTCTTCTTCTAGAAGCTAGAGAATATAAGAACGCACCCTAAGTCTCAACTCCCTAAACTAATGAGTGTAAAATCACAGTATCAGGTTTAAAATCTAATGGTTGTGAGAACTTGTGACATGTACAATTGAAAGTAAAGTACTTATAATCTGGCTAGGGTTGGTTGATACAGTGGCACTTTGCCACTTCAGGTGTTCTGGCGCCACGGCTGTTTGTGCCGGTAAATAGACAATGTAGCACTATGCCAGCACACCTGTCTGGCGCCGGACATCCTGCACATGCATGCATATGGTATTACAATAGCCAGAGTTCCCAGATTGCCTAGAGTGCTCAACACCACAAGGATCATTGGAGCATTACCACAAAGGCAGAAGAGAACAGAGACAGTCTGAGGATTGCCTTAGCTTTGCTATGTGCATGAAACGCAGCGTTACAACAATGACCTAGCCGGCTGTCTCTGTTCTCTTCTGCCTTTGTGTAGAGTAGACGGTTCGATACTGGAACGCTTTGACAGCCAAATTTGTATAGACCCAAACCGATCATCAGCGTTGATTTTTCACTCGAAATATGTTTGTGGAAGGAAACTGGCATGTTGAAGTTTGCTCTGGGGCCAGAGTCAATCGAACTGAGTCACTCCTTTGTGTTGACCCATTGCCTCCAAGTTGCCCAATTTTTCGCTTCAAAAAAGTTCAAATCAGAGGTGGCTCCAAACCAGACACGTTTTAGAGTGCACGTCAAATTCACTCTGGGTCTGAAACTAGGTAATTGCTATCG
>NC_088652.1:18102365-18124865 GCF_964019385.1 Sycon ciliatum
CGTCCCAGGACATGTAATTCTCAGCGCAAGAGATTCAGGGCCAGCGCAAGAAGAAGACGGGGTGTCGAACGATGGCACCACTTCTTGTTGCGCCTGAATTTCCCACTCGCGGCGGATTGGCAAACCCCCGAGTGGACAGAGACCAGCGCTTCAAAAATCTGCCCAAGCACGGAGAGAGAGAGGAGGAGACGCTGCCTGATCCGCGTCGGATCCTGGAATGTTCGTTCTCTCGTTGAGAGCGAAGGAAGCATTGAAACGGCAAGTATTCAAAACAAGGTTGTTCAAGACAGGAAACTGGACCTCGGCATCTCAGAACTACATTGACTCAGCTTGGACGTCGCTGGTGTACAAGAAACAAGTGTGTTTGTGTGTGTGTGTTGCATACAAGACACACATACACACACACACACACGGTCACGTCGATCTTCCAAGTCCGGGGTCGAGATGCATGCGGTCTGGGGTAGGGGCTATGATCTGCTCAATGTAAAATACGTATATATTATGGCATGGTTGGGAGGGCAATAATGGATTTTCAGTGCCCGACAAGTGAGCCCGAGGGCTCACTTGGAGGGGACTGGAAATCCATTATTGCTCGACCAACCATGCCATAATGGATTTATCACTTTCAGCCTAACATTACTGAAGACACTAACCTGAAAGAATCAAAACTAAAGGAGAAAGTTGACCTTGTGTGCAGCAACACTTGAAAGGAAAGAAAAAGAAAAGCTGAGATCGCCACTTTCGAACAAGCGTTCACATGTACACTGCGCTGTACACAATCACCGTGTTCAAATCCCGTAGATTTCACGCGTCCAGTGTCACTCTCAGGGTTGTCACGGACGACGGACGGGCGTTGGACTGATTTATTGCCCGCTCTCATACAGATCAGTGATTGGCCCGATCCATGGCAACAGTCATGTGACATGTGATAAAACAAATACAAAACAACAACGGAGGTCGGAGGCAAAAACATATTACACTTCTGATCAGTTACTGTATAGCAGGAAATTTTCGGACGGAATTTATTTTCGTACGATTTCGTACATGGCCTCTTTTGTACTAAAATGAATTCCGTACTTTTAAATTTTGTTCCTGTGAAGCTATGTACACTATACGTGCGTACCGCATGAGAACACGTGCATTTGGCATGCAGCACTGGTACGAAAATAAAATCCATACGAAAGGTCGAAATTCGGCTTTGTCCGAAAATATTTCCGTCCGAAAATTTCCTGCTGTGCAGTATCATGCGAAGTGTCTTCTGGACTGGATGCGTTAGTGGATGCATGCGAACTTGACTTGTTCTAAAAATCCAAATCCAAACGCATAACAAAAGTGCTACACACTTTCACATTTGTAAAGCAGTCGTTTTTCATTTTTTTCATTTTCGCAAAGCAGTTTTAGCAAATCGCGCTGAGAGTTTGTGTGCTCCATTACCGCGTGCTCAGTACAAAACGTGGGGTACTGTAAGTCCAGTAGGTATCGGTTATAGCATGGGTGTTTGAAAAACGACTTTCTATTCTTATTTCCTGTCCCCGGGGAAAATCGCGATTCCGCGGCCGCGTTTTTTCCGCGTTTTTGCGATTTTTTAAAGACCGCGTTTCCGCGATTTTCCCCGCGTTTTTTGAACTTTTTTGTTGCACTACACGTACACACAGTGCACTGTTCGGTCAGCAACGTCTCATCGTGGCGGCTTTGTACTCAAATATGACGAGTGCTTACACCAGAGACTTGTAACTGATTGATTTCACTACATACTCACTGAAAATTGCCTCATATCAACTGCGAACTTGCCGCATCACTAAACATTCCCCGCATCTTTACCGCAAATTCCCCGCAAATTATGCCATATTATGCCGCGTTTTTCCCCGCGTTTTTTTGCGATTTTTTTCCCCGATTTTCCCCGGGGACAGTTATTTCCGATATTTCTTACGCACGATAAATCACGTGTGACATATGATGTGCATGTGCGCAGGGGCAGGAAGATCATCGTACATGCAATGTAGTGCTAGTGTGCAGGTGGCTGGTCATAGTCCCATAGGCTTACCATGTCATGTGGCTATGCAACATGAGTTACAGGACCACAACAGTTGAACCTGCAGCACTGTGATGCAATGCGAGTTACATCAGAACGGAATTGGACAGATGTTATTACTACAGGCGATACACTTTGTACTAATCTGGCATGTTTCGCTACACAAACTCCATTCTTAGCACCGATATTATATTCTACTATGCGATAAAATTGCTTGTAAAAATAAAAGTGCACTTGAACCCCATGTTATAATTATGAAAACATGAGAATTCATTCTTGTAGGCAGTATATTATTCTTTTACACGACCACGCTATAACCAATACGCACTGTAGTAAGTGTCGGGCCGGTTTCACGACTGGCATATGCCCCTGCCCCAAAAATTGAGGACCCTAAAATGGGGTACTATCTATAATACCCCATTGGGGGGGGGGGGGGTCAGGGGCAGAAACCGGCCCCACACATACTACATGTACAGTGCTGGGGTGCAGGTACAAACCGCACGCGACCTATCCACCGATGAGTGGCGTGCACAGCAGCTATTCGCTGCACTACCATGACATTACCATCGCAAGTATGCGCCACTGCCTAGCAAACTGTAATACGATATCGTGTAAATCATGCCCTGGGGTACATGTCCTTATATACAGTGAAACCTGTTAAGGCGACCACTCGGATAAGGCAACCACCTATCCTTGAAGACTGCTGAAACCAGGACCAAGGGATGCTATTTCCAGTCAAATGACCCTGGTTAAGAAGACCACCTGGTAACAGAGACCAGGTTTTGAAGGTCCCTAGCTTGAGCGGTCGTCTTAGACAGGTTTCTCTGTAGATGTGAGACGTACCTTCCGCTCCCTGGGTTCCATGACTCTAACGGCGTCACAAGTCAACATGCAAGAAAGTCACACACGCACGCACGGGCGCGCACACACACACACAGAGGACTGTACAAGAACTCACCCGGTCTCGGTTCGGTTGGAGGGTGAGGACCCGGAACTGGCACCTGTTCGGTGGACAATCTTATGTGCATGTGACGACGGTGGTGGGTTAAGCTTGTGTACCTTGGGAGACTGGTGAGAATCTGCTGTACATGACGGCGGTGGTTTGTAAAACGTCCATGCCGTGGCAGTGGCACGTGACGGCGGCGTTGCTGGTGGCGATAGTGACGCCCACTTCCGCACCGTGTTACGCTCTTTATTCTCACGTTGTTGTTGTCGTTGTAGGAGCTCCTCTGACCGCTCCTGATGCCGAGACAGAAGTCCTTGGACGCGGCGTTCATCCAGCACTTCCTCTAGTGTCCTAAACCTGGCACCACCTGACCCGTCTCCACTCATGTGCACCAAAAGCTTCGCCAAGCGGTCGTCCGGCCCATGGCGGTCGCGATTTGCTTCGCTTTGATCTCTTTTCTTCAGCTGTTCGAGGACGTCTGCCGATGATCTGAACGTACCGCTGCCTGGTCCGTTCTCTATTGCATCCAGCAGGCGCTGGCACTCTGGCTGCTCAGCACCAAGGGGATGATCACTACTGGACTCGCCCGTCATTAAAAGCCGCCGGCCACACAACACGCCGGGCATACAGCTGCGAGCAATCCAAGCACCGCCTAGAGACGGTGCTGTTGCGGCGGCGATGGTGGTGGTGTGCTGCTGTTGAACCATCAGCGGCTGCCTTACTCTACACAGAGCAGTATGCAGGGCCATCCTTGCATTACTCAGTGCGTCCAGCAGCAGTTGAGGCAGCAGTTGAGGCAGCAGCAGCGGTGGCAGTAGCGCTAGTGGTGACAGTTACAGGCAGTGGGATTTGCCACTGTGCTCCTGTAGCTGTCACTCGAAGTCTTGAGTCTCCACTGACCCACTGTCTGTAGCTGTCACTCGAAGTTTTGAGTCTCCACTGAGCTGTGGATATGGATGACTAACCCCTGCTGTGCTGGCCCAGGGAAGGTGATGCTGACCCTGTTGAGGCACGGGGCACTACAGCCTCTGGATGTGCGCTGCAACACAAGGATGTGTCCCGTATTATACCGGCTTGGTCTGCCACTTGTTGGATACGTCGCTCCCGTCAGCCGACTGTGAACGGCTCGGCCGGACGCACAGCTGTATGCTCAGCACATCAACGACGGCCACCTGTCGTGCTGCAATGCTCCTACGGCAGCACTAGACACACACACACACACACACACACACACACGCACAGACATACTGGTGCACACACACACACGTTCCGACACAAACAAGTGCACAGACGGGTGCAGAAAATTTTTATTTCTTCCACCTCCCAAAAATCAGCTTGTCTGGGTGATATTTTCGTCCAAGAAAGTTGAAGCCTACTGAAAGGCTAGACTATTACCTTCAAATCCCGCCAGAACGCCCCGTCTCCCCCAGGCGCCCCTCCCTGACGTATCATCGTACGACTCTGTGAAGTGTGATGCCGTACTGCACTACAGACGCGTGCTCGACCCGATTGGAAATGTACGCAACAGTTCACACCCTCTTGACCAGAGGGATCGCACAAACCCTGGGTTTTTAAGGATTTGCACGATGCCCTGCTCTTGACCTTTGGTCGGTGTACGAGACTCGCGCACAGTTTTCGTAGGGTGAGTACTTGTTCATATAGTACCGAATGCGGCCAGTAGGACTCGCCCATCCGCCCCTCCCCACCTGGACCTTCCAGAAGGGTCACGGAGGTAGGGGCACTCCGGCGGGATTTTGTGGTGCTCCTGCATTCTAAAGAACTTTGGACTAAATTAAAAAAATTAGTCCAAAATTAGGGCTGAAACGATCGTGGATTTTCACCTATCGATTACTCTTTAGCTTAACGATCGAGTAATCGATTATAACCGTTACCAAGAGTAGATAAACAAGAGTGTGCAACTCCGGATCTCTCCTGTACAATCTGCAGATACCCCGCGCCCACGGCGGAATTTTTGTTTACGTCACCTTTTTTCAGAGAAACGCGGATTCTGCCGCAGAGCAGTGTGAGAGCACGTGCTGACCACCGACCTTGTAGTGTAAAGCCCAGCCAAGTGCACGAGGGAAAACTCTCCAAAAGGCTCGCAGCGCGTGCGTCGTCGAAAAGATTACGTCAACAAAAAATTCCGCCGTGGGCCAACCCATCCGCGAGTTGCACACTCTTGTTTATCTACTCTTGCCGTTACCAAATAGTGTCTGAATTCTGTGCAAAATTACTGTGTTTCCACAAGCTATGCCTTCATAGTACCAAAAAATCTGCATAAGTGAAAGGGTAGCTCCAAAACAGGGCAGTTTGAAGTCAATTGAACCTCAGAACATGCACCATACCCCTGGCAACTGCACACTCACAGCGGAAATTGATTCAAACTTCACAAAAACGGGGTTTTCAGTACTTTTTGGACTCAAAATCCCTCAACGAGTAATCTATAACGTAACGATTACTTGATTGATAAGGAATTATCGATCGATTACCGAGTACAGTCTGTATCGGCTATAGAGTGACCGGATATAAGAATATATCGGCTACAGTGATATTGGTACGAAATATCAAAAGCAAAACGTATTTTATCCAGTGAAAATATCACTATAACCAATATTATCGGATGTACTGATGTAATAGGTAGCCGAGTGGTAGGCGCGGTGCAATTAACAAGAATTACTTTTATTCTACTTTCAGGTACACACCTGAGATATAATCGTTATTGCAAGAAGAAGCGGCAAAATAAATAACTTTCTCTCCGGTGCTCACCTAGAGGCTGAATCCTTATTCTTTGAGTTAGCTTTCATTGCTATCCAATCTAATCTAATCTAATCTTCATCAAAACAGAAATGCGCAGCCGCTTTTATGCAGCAGACGACGTACGCTTACATACGGAGATACACTAAATATACATCAGGCAAGCTCCGTATTAGTTCCGTACTGCTTCCGTATTGGTCGGGCAGGGATACTACACCCTCCCTTCCTACAGATAATCACGCCCTCGTGATTTTCAAAAAAATAGTGAGGAGTTACGAACAACAGCGTCAACCGGAAGATGGCAAATTATATCGGAAATGATAACGTTTAGAGTAGACAGAAGAAATGAACTGATAAAAAAATCATAAAATAGAAGTAAAAGCACACCAGGTTCACACGATCTCACGGGGTCAAAAGGGAAAGAACTGTCCTCCAAATAGGACCTGAAACCACAGCACTCTTGCTGCACTACGCTGGCACAACCTGCCAGGAACATCGCAGTTCAAAAACCGAACTGAATACACTATAACTATAAGGGGCGTTGTCACACACATTGTCCCACGTTAGCTGGGTAAGCCGTGGCTCACCATGATCAGACGCCTACCAAACTAAACTGGATTCACACACTCGCATAAAGGAAGACTGAAGAGAACAGGTAGACTGAAGGAAGACAGGAAAGAAAATGCCATACCTGGAATCAGCGTTAGTAACCACGGCGGCGGCTGGAGCTATGGCGGAGGGCGAGCGAGGTTTTATCTTCATCTTCGTTGAGCCGGTCACTCAGAGCGGCTAGCTCGGCGTCAGACAAATAACCTCCCTCCTCGTCTTGAATCATGGTCTTCACATTGTCCATAGCATCGCTTTGCGCGACGTACAGAGTGATGGTCTAGCGAGGAAGAGTGTTGACGAAAATCTGCATCCCACCACGGAGGTGAAGTACCAAGTGAAGAGTGGGCTCCTGCTTCCGACTGCGTGCTTGCAAAAATCAAACGCTGCTGGTCTTGGGGAATACCCTCCCTTGATTCGTCGCAGGGAGCTGCACCGGGTTGAGCCATGGGGGTCTGGGGTCGAATCACGTTGTTTTATTTAAAACTACACCGCTGCCACCAATGTAATAGGTAGCCGAGTGGTAGGCGCGGTGCAATTAACAAGAATTACTTTTATTCTACTTTCAGGTACACACCTGAGATATAATCGTTATTGCAAGAAGAAGCGGCAAAATAAATAACTTTCTCTCCGGTGCTCACCTAGAGGCTGAATCCTTATTCTTTGAGTTAGCTTTCATTGCTATCCAATCTAATCTAATCTAATCTTCATCAAAACAGAAATGCGCAGCCGCTTTTATGCAGCAGACGACGTACGCTTACATACGGAGATACACTAAATATACATCAGGCAAGCTCCGTATTAGTTCCGTACTGCTTCCGTATTGGTCGGGCAGGGATACTACACTGATATATCGGATATTATGATGGCAACATAGAATCAAAACATGCATAACACACTACATTATTATCGGCTATAGCGATAACTTTAAAATACATGTTGCAATAATATCAAATGCCCTATTTTTTTACTTTCTTCACGTTGCTTATTTTGATAGTGACACATGTTCATGTACATAACAGAATTTTTTTATGGAAATGCGGGCACTGTCAACTATGCATCATACTCATTTGTCAAAACGCCATGCTGGAAGTATTTCCTTGCCTTTCATGTGTCGCTCGAAAAAAATCGATCGTATCGCATATAGTAATGCATCGGTTATATAGTGATAAAATCACGGAAATCAAAAGGGTACGCTATAGCCGATACAGACTGTAATTGGTATAATCGTTTCAGCCCTATCCAAAATTCTTTGGACGAACACGACAAAATTTAATTCCAGAAGAATATTTCTGCATGTACTGTATCCCAACCCTTCGGGGTAGATGTCGTTCAGAAGGGGTTTGAATAAGGGAACTTTTTGGAATACTATACATGCTCTGCTCTACGCTGCGGGAACACGATGCGAAGAAGTCCCTTGCTCACTCTTCTCGTTCCCGTAACGTGTAACCTGCTGTGCTCTGCGCTCTCGCAAAGACATCAAGTGCAATAATGTGTACTGGGAATCTCACGTTTCAAGATAAACTTATTTTCATTGCCCGCAGATTGTCTACTACTGTAAGACCAGATATTTTAACGTCGATTAAAGTTAACGATGTCCGGACTTTTGTGCGTTAGCAAGGTGAAATTCTAACGAATTCTGTCTCAAAACCGGCAAATGACTGTACATGTACATATTGTTTTGCACATAACAACTTCAAATGTTAACGATTCTTTCAAATTCATTAACTCGTTAGAATTAAATGTTCGTTAACATTACCGGTCTTGAAAACAGTATTACGAGGAAGGACCCGCATACATGTACACTGATATACAGCTATTTCTACAGCTGGCTGCAAGTACAAGCAAATTTCGCACATCGTGACTCGATTCTCGCCTCACAGCAGGCACTGGACTGCGATCCATAGGCAATCAGGTGCAAACATGCTCGTGCTAAACGAAGGTCGAAAGACTTTTTTTGGGGGGGGGGGGGGGGGGGGTAGTACTCTTCCCCACTTTTCAGACAAATTGGCATCACCAACTCTTGACCGCGTGTCCACAATGACGTAACGCTCAGTTACATATCAACAAAAAAACCAGTGCTGTGTGAGATAGATACAGACCTCGCTTATCCGGAAGAAAATAACTGGTTACAAATTTACAACATACGTGATGCATCCAACATAACCGGTGTTCGGTTATCCGGTTCCCTCGCCTATCCGGATATTATTTTTTTGTGGAAAACGGATGTGCACGGTTAAGCGAGGTCTGACTGTACCAGGGGAGATATTAGAGGCACTTGCCTTGACGTATTCCTGTTATCGACCTACAAGTACATGTAGTTATACATCAATTAGAAGTTTCTGCCCACAGAATCCACTTAACCCTTTGGCTTCCATGGTTCGATTTCGAACCATGGGCATTTTGTATGCATGTGGGTGCAGTCAAACTTTCGGTTCTCTGCCAAATCTTGACCAAATTTCAACAATAGAAGGGTCTAGGTGGTAGAAAAAACTCTCAGCTATCGCCTCGAACAGGTCCGAAGTCTCTCCGATGAGGTTTGAGTGAGCTGCAAGCGATCGAACATTTCGAGTTTCTACGCTGCGTGCTGCGAGTCAGCAGTGCGTTAAAAAAGGGATTTTCCCAGCTTCACGACAGGCGGCACGTGCCAGGACCGGCGCGGCGCGAAGTCACGGCAAGGTAAGCTTCTACACGAATAAATTTGAACAGTTCCGAGCTAGATTCAGCGAAATGGCTGCAGGAGACCAATTTCGTCTCAGATCTGGAGTTGGACTCGCGTTTGGAGCGCGCTGTGGCGGACAATGAGTAGTGCTCTTGGCGAGTTTGGGCTCATTGTATTTCTCTCATCAAGAGCTTTCCAACGAGCCCAAGATCTTCAAAATCGGTGAAGTAGAGCCAAAGTTATGTTGGAAATTGAGTGCGGATTTTCGTGACTGCCACAAATTCTGAGGAAGCAAAAAAGTTATGGACTCCAAAGGGTTTAAAGGGTGGGAGTTCATACTTAGAAAATAGGGACATTTAGCAATGCGAAAATTCGAACTTTTGGTGGTGGCGATATTTCGCGAAAATCTATTTCGACAAAGAAAACTTGTGAGGTTTAGCAATGCAAAACGACTTTTTCTCGAAGCTATTTAAATCATAGTACAGTACCATATATGCAGCTCAGTCTCAAGCAGGGGGTTGTAAAATTACTACTCCCTGTAGTCAAATGCGTACCGAGAAAAGAGAAAGTTACTTTCGCAAATCACTGCAACTTCGCGTCCAAGTTTTCGAAGTTTCGACCTTTGTTTCTGTACTCATTCCCAGACTCGGATTTTCTTTCGAACTTTCGCGTTGCTAAACGTCCTTAATGTGTGGGATTTGTGCTGATAATTCGAAGTTAGCAAAGCACAATTCGAAGTTCACTTTATTTTTCAACAAGTCAGTTTCGTTTGCATGCGCAGGCAGTTCAGCATCCACTAGATCTGTGTCCAAGGTGCGTAGTGCAACTCTGCGTGACAAAGCGAGAATTTGATGTACATAATAGAGAGGGTCTGCAAGACGAAAATTCGAACGAAGTTTCGCGACAGGCCTTACGAAAATGTGTAGGAATCGTCGCACGAACTTTGTGTTCTGCATATTTCCGTAGTTTGCACGCGCCAAGGGCACGTACGCCATGACCCCATCTCACGGAATTAAAATATTTCCCCACAAAAGTTCATTTTGCGTTCCCTGCAAGTTTCGCGTCCAAAGTTGCGAAAGTTCGTGCGAAGTTTCTCACTTCATGACGTAGAGCGAAAGCTTGTACGCATTTTCGTTTTGCAAACCTCTCTAATGGGCCATTCACACTACGCCCAAAACGTGGCGTACGTGACGTTTTCGTCCAGATAGCCATGACAACATGGAACGTGGCGGGAAAATCGTACCCCTGATACGAAAACGTAGACGACGTATCCAGACCCCTGTACCGAGTTTCGTTCTGTCGTTCCCAGCAGTTTTTGTCCAAAAGAAGCTGTACACACAGCTGTACGAGCAACGTGTGCATGCCTGTGTGAATGCACCTGCATGAAAACGACGTCTGCCAATACGTCGTATTCCAAGACGTGACGCATATTGTAACGCAGTATGAATAGCCTATAATGTATTGTTTTTTTTGTTTGGCGCCTATATTTGGCATCTCTAATGTATTGTGGATACCGTACATGTTTGGATAATTAATACGTTCCGATATAAGTACATTAGTCGACCTTATGCCATTTCTACAGATCCATGAAATCGTAGAAAATCCCGTAGAATCCCGTAGACCCGGTAGGATGTTCATTGTGTGCTATGCATGCGCATTTGACCTTTTTAGCGTCATAATAAATAAATGACCAGCAATCGCTTTTCCAGCTTCTTCACTTCGGTTAGAACTTATGACTTGCTAGATCTTTGTCAGAAAAAGGTTTTCGTATGAAATGCCTTCAGGCCCCATTTCTTAGTGGAAATAGCAGAAAACGGTACGCTTCCCAATGGCCAAAGAGAGTTGGAAAGCTTGTGTCTTTGTGGGTAACTTGAACATTTGGGCTCATGCAAAATCGCACCGATTTTGGGATTTCCCCACAACTTTTTGCATCAGCAAAAATGTTGTGTTGGACCGCATTCCTGTCACTTCGCAGTGGCTTTTCGTTGGTGCAGTTTGTATCCCACCCTCCCACCCTCCCACCCCTGACTTCTGGGTGTGTGTTTATCGATATATCCGATTTTTTAGTTAAAAAACGTAGGGGTGGTGTGTGCGTCGTGGGCCATTGTATGGTTACATACAGCTTCAGATTGTATGGCTAGTGACATGGGGGTTGAGTCTGCAGGGGAAGAATACCATGAATACAGTGATTGAACTGAAGTTGGATGATGACCGTGTGGTGAGTGTGTGGGGGTTTCGAGATGCCGTCCTGGGGCAAGGATGTCGGTCCTTTAGCTTGGACGGGTGTTGTTACATTCACTGTAACATTTTGTAGTTTTCTGTGTGTTTTGCTGTGCGACTATAGTAGCAGCAGTGTCTTGTGTTTTTTTTCTTCTTATCAGGCCCTATGCGTACAATTATTCAAGAAAAAAATTCAGGAAGGAGATTATAATATCAATAATAAAGCCATTGCCGAGCCACCGTGCTCACAGCAGAGACTTCTGTGTGTGTTATTGTTGTGAAGTGGACCACAAAGACACAACATGGTCCTGCACATTCAACACCCTACCGGGTCTACGGGATTCTACGGGATTTCGTGGATCTGTAAAAATGGCATAAGGTCCATTATATAGTTGTAGAAGTTTTTCCCTGGCATTTTGGGGTTCGAGTTATCAGGATTCCACCTGTAGCAGAAGCGCCTAGTATCACTAGTAAGCGGCTTAGCCTGCAAGTCTTTCCTGCCACACACAGGCGCGTATATCTGCTCGTATCGGTGGGTTGTAGGGATTGAAACTTTGAAATCATGAACATTTTCTTTTGATTCGGAACACTACCACTGGGCGGGCGTACCTTTTCATCAAAGAAAATCGGTAGATCCACTGGTCGCGACCAGAAGAGAACATCAGCAGGCACAGTCACTGATTCAGGATGAGGCACTCCACTGCGTGCAGTACTGACTCTACAGCAAAAGTAGCATTTCTTCTCAGTCTACTACTTCTTCTTCCTGCACGCACGTGTTGCTTTCTTCCAAAAATTCTTCTTCTTGTACTTGTACTTGTAGATCTACTTAGTACTTGCACGTGCGCACGTGCTGTCGATGTAAAAAAAAACCGCCAAAGCAAGTGATCGTGAACTGACGTCATGACGTGAAGTCCGCGCGCGCCGCGTTCCGTGGGGCCCGCGGGCCGCGGTACTAGCGGGGAGAGAGCCGGGCCGGGCCGAGCTCGCGAGGTCTCTTTTTGTGTTCGATGGATCGCATCATGCGATACAGCATTACACCAATTAACAGCCAGGGAGTCAGTATTTTACGACTCCCTGATTACAGCAATACAGGCACATGCACACCATGCATGGCGTTCCCGGCGGAGGGCGAGGATACCATGGATACTGGATAGGATTCCATAGGACTCGCCGAGGAGTACGAGTGCACTGTCTGTGTGTAGTGTGTGTGTGTGTGTGTAAATCTACTTGTACTTTGTAGATCTGCTGCTAAGGCAGTAAGGGGGAGGGGGGAAGATGCCATGGCTCCATTTCTTATTCACATACATAACATGTACGACACCAAGAATTAGCGCCCTACAATTGTACGGAGCTTTTAAAAATTAATATTATTTTACTCTTGATGACCTTGAACCTTGAACCTTGAACTTGCCCATTGCCAAAGGCAATGATGATGATGATAGCGAAAGGACTAATTCGACGACAACCGGCAGAAAGGTTCGTCGCGCAGCTTGAGATTGCCGGGGCGGCGACACGTCTTGGCATGCACAACGGTATTCTGGCTAGGCGGAGACATTACGAGGCTGAGGACGACGGTGGATAACCTCCCTCCACTCCGAGCGGTTCTGGGGAGTCGCACTGTTTGTTGACGATGCTGCGCTATACGCCACATCCAAGGCATCCTTTGACCGGTGCGCGGAGACGTTTGTGGCCCGTGCTTCTGGTTGGGGATTGACCGTCAGCTTGACAAAGACCAAAGCCATGTCAATCAATACCCAAACCAGTACGCCCGTTCATCTCGGGAATGGAACCATCGACGCCGTAGACCAATCCAAGCGTATCTTGAGTCCGTGATTCACCGGGATGGTCTTTGTGCGCCTTATCTGCAGTCGGGGATTTCTAAGGCGTCTCGGGTGTTTGGCTGCTTGCGGGCAGTCTGCCTTCGGGAAGTAGGAGTGCACGGATAATGCTCGAAAAGGTGGCAGATTCTGCTCGAAAAGCAGTGAAATTGGCAGAACCATACAAACCTTATGGCGGGCAATCCCTCGAATTCTGCTCCATTTTTTTATCCGCATACCAAACATGCATGAAACTTACCAGAATCCGCCGGACCCTATCGGGAATCGCTCCTTGTCCCTCCGATGCCGACGTTGTGTCTACATGTAGATGTATGTGTCTTTCGTTCTTACGCCGACCCTGCTGTATGGAGTAGAGACATGGACAACCAAGGCTCCTGATCTGCGCCGTCTTAACGCATTCCAACATCAGTGCGCGTGGGCTATTGTCGGCACCTCGAGACACCAGCAATGAGATGATCGAGTCACTTCTACAGCATTAATTATTGGCCAAGACTCTCGGAATCGACTCGGACATCGGCGATATCATCCGCAAGCGTCGGCTACGATGGCTCGGCCATAATTGGCCGCATGGACGATGACCGCCTGCCCAAGTGTACCCTGTTTGGGGAGCTCTCCGCATCTCGACCTCAGCACGGCCCACGCAAGCGTTGGCGGGATGTGGTTGTGGACGATTTCAACCGCATCCATCCACCTGTCCGGGAGAAGGAATTGCTCTTGATTACACATAATTATAGTAAAACCTGTAACTACAGACCACCGTGACTAGCGACCAGCCTGCTACTACAGACCACCGTGACTAGCGACCAGCCTGGTACTACAGACCACCGTGACTAGCGACCAGCCTGGTACATGTACTACAGACCACCGTGACTAGCGACCAGCCTGGTACTACAGACCACCGTGACTAGCGACCAGCCTGGTACTACAGACCACCGTGACTAGCGACCAGCCTGGTACTACAGACCACCGTGACTAGCGACCAGCCTGGTACTACAGACCAGTTCGTCCGGCATGGACGACCGTCCACATTCCACATTCATATAATTATGGTTGTGCGGTGCAAACCTCTAACTAAGGACCACCTACCACTGAAGACCGCTTTCTCTGGCCCCAAGGGGTGGTCGTTAGTCACAGGTTTTACTGTACATGTACCAGAAAGAGTAACAAAATTAATCATTCTGCCAATTTATTTTTTGCCCACATATTATCTGCCAAACGCCCAAGCTGGGTAGGCTACTTCAGTACTTGGCAGCCACCATAATCTCTGCCATGTTCAGGCTTCTTGCACACATGCACAGCAAGACTGCCTGCACCATACTGCATGTACATAATTGTATGCACCGGTGGGCAGCAGCAGCTTTTTAGTACTCGGAACCAGGGAGTGGTACAATACCGGTATTGTTCTACTCCCTGCTCGGAACTCCCTAGCGGGCAGTGGACACCATTGAGTAGTATCAAGAGTGCATAAACATAATAATGTTTATTCACTCTTGATAGTATGATTATGTATTTTACCACTCCCTGGTGTCCACCATGCCATGGATGGCCCACCGATGATCGACCACACCTTCTTGCAGCTACAATGTAGGCCCCGGCGGATAGTGCTAGCATTATCTCTAGGATATTTAGCACTTTCTGGAAACTAGCATTGCGCTAGCATAATCCGGCAGGTTTTGCAGAAAACTAGCATATTATTGCGAAAACTAGTGTAGTATCCCTGCTTTACAGTTAACGCATGACTAGTACTTTGCATGACTCTTATAATTACTCTTGTTACTACTTTCGGACAAGTCCTACATCATGTACCTCACATATGATTTGATTACATCAGGAGTACCGCACTTCTAGAAGATCATAGATCTTCCATGCATGCTGCTGTCATCACTTCTAGTATCACTTCCTTTTAGTTACTAGTTGGTACAGTCATGACTCATGTACACATGTATGTCATGTTGTTCCGGACTATTCCAGACTTTCCACGTCATATGCCCGATGAGTAATGTTGCTGACTAAATTGCATAATATAGATATCTCACCTTCTAGAATACCTCGCTTAGTCATTATGTTAATGTTACGCAATGCTCACTTCATCTACATGTATAGTAATGATGATCTAGGTTTACTTCTCCACTATTCTAGAACTTGTACTAGAAGGATGATTTCGTAATCACTGCAATGGCTTACTAACCTTACTTTCCTACCGCCGCCTGCTTTGCTATACATACTTTGCTTGCCTATAAAAGCTGCTGTGTTTTCTCTGCCATGAGCTGGGAGCTGAGAGGAGAGCGGAGAGCAGAGATCAGAGAGAGAGCAAGTTCACTTTCACTTTGATATAAGATAACCTCCAGGCCGTGCCGGAGTAAGTTCTGATACGTTACTGTAGTTGACTGACTGTGGGTAGTAGCCTCCTAGCCTCGCCGACGCACGTTACACTAGCATGATTAAAATTATATTATTGCAAAAAATATGGGATTTTCGTGAGAATTCACAATGCCCTCGCGACTACTATTACCGCGCCTTTGCCGGCTGAGTAATGATGAATCTGTGCTTCTTGTATGTTCCTGTTTCATACTTCAAAAGTAGAACATGACTTGTGCCGCGAAATACATGCTGTTATCAATCTGCAACATTTATTTTAGACTATACCACTATTTGTAGTTTACTATTTCCATTTTTTCGAAGCAGAATTCAAGCATTATCAGTGCTATTTTGGAGCAGAGTGCGAACATATTGAAAAGCAGAATCCATCATGTTGGGAGTTCCCTAGTAAAATAATAAATTCTACTTCTACTACTACTATCAAATTTTCTAGCATTATCCGTCGGGGCCTACTTGCAGCCAACCTTGTGGCCAGCCCATTCGCAAATCCATGTTCATGTTCCATCGAAACTTTGAGCTTCAGTGAACCCTGTGACTAACGACCACCCCTTGGGGCCAGAGAAAGCGGTCTTTAGTGGCAGGTGGTCCTTAGTTAGAGGTTTGCACCGCATAACCATAATGTGAGACCGTTCGTGCCTAGTACCAGGCTGGTCGCTGGTCACGGTGGTCTTTAGTTACAGGTTTTACTGTACCCACAACACCCACAAGCCGGCTGAGAGACACCCCCCCCCCCCCTCCATGCTTCCCTTGATCTCTTCAATAATATTCCACTCAGCCTCTGGCAAACCCACCCCAGATATGAATTCAAAGCAAACATCCTACCTCTTGTGACTGAGCTGTGTGTAAAAGATGGCAAACAAACAGCAACAACCAGCATGCAAGAATCATAATTATGATCCCTACGTTTCTTGCATGCTGGTTGTTGCTGTTTGTTTGCCATATTACGTTCCTGAAAAATTCGGGGAAGAAGAGTGACGTTTGCTTGCTTGCTTGCTTGCTGCGAGCCATTTCGTGTGGCGCTGTCGTCCATTTTCGCCGAGCCTAATTTTAGGACGACAGTGGGCGGAGCGTCTAGAACGGAATCGGAGCTGATATTGAAGCACGAAAGGAGAGAGAAGAGTGAGTGGAAGATTGTTCGAGGTAGCAGCATCATGACCGCTATCATGGCCGCCATTGCACCACAAACCTAGGCCTAAGGCGCTTCATGTGCCTCCAGAGCGTAATTTTAGGACGACAGTGGGCGGAGCGTCTAGAACGGAATCGGAGCTGATATTGAAGCACGAAAGGAGAGAGAAGAGTGAGTGGAAGACTGTTCGAGGTAGCGGCATCATGACCGCTATCATGGCCGCCATTGCACCACAAACCTAGGCCTAAGGCGCTTCATGTGCCGCCAGAGTTCTGAAATGGTGACAACAGTCATGAGACGTTTCTGAGTCATGTCCGGGATCCGGGAGTTTGGAAGAGTTTCCTGTTCAGATTACCCGCCTTTTGTGCTCTTTTACACAAGTCTATTTTAGGCTTTGGCGAGACAAGCCAAGACGGCCGGCAAGAGGTGTATGACTGATTGTGCAGACCAGATTTTAATAATAATAATAATTATTATTATTATGAAGTAGTGGTTGCGACTTCGGCGATGATTTGTAAGAAAGGGTTTGCTCCCCACACCGGAGCTCGCGCTATTCCGCCGACTTTACTTGACACTTGACTGACTCACGACTGCCATCCAGAGCACACGAGAAGTCCATCGAACCTTCGACTCGGCCAACCTGCAAGAAAGCACCACTCCCTGCTCAATACACAGTGTTTCGGGGAATTCACCCCTCATCAGTTGAGCTTGAGTAGGCTGAGGAAGATTGTGCCTGAAGAGCACCACTTATATAGTGCTCTCCAGGCACAAACATCACCAGGGATACAAACTTACAGAGACGCTCCATTTCCAGCGCGACAAACACCTCGTGAACACCAGATAGCAGCGTGAGTCAGTTTGTATCCCTGGTGATGTTTGTGCCTGGAGAGCACTATATAAGTGGTGCTCTTCAGGCACAATCTTCCTCAGCCTACTCAAGCTCAACTGATGAGGGGTGAATTCCCCGAAACACTGTGTATTGAGCAGGGAGTGGTGCTTTCTTGCAGGTTGGCCGAGTCGAAGGTTCGATGGACTTCTCGTGTGCTCTGGATGGCAGTCGTGAGTCAGTCAAGTGTCAAGTAAAGTCGGCGGAATAGCGCGAGCTCCGGTGTGGGGAGCAAACCCTTTCTTACAAATCATCGCCGAAGTCGCAACCACTACTTCGTACTGTTGTGCCCAGCGCGGGCTTGCGACTAGTTGGTTTGGAGGTGACAGCGTTGCGAATGACCGAGGGTCCTCAACGTCTGGTCTCACCGTCCAGGAGCGACACTGACTCACGCTGCTATCTGGTGTTCACGAGGTGTTTGTCGCGCTGGAAATGGAGCGTCTCTGTAAGTTTGTATCCCTGGTGATGTTTGTGCCTGGAGAGCACTATATAAGTGGTGCTCTTCAGGCACAATCTTCCTCAGCCTACTCAAGCTCAACTGATGAGGGGTGAATTCCCCGAAACACTGTGTATTGAGCAGGGAGTGGTGCTTTCTTGCAGGTTGGCCGAGTCGAAGGTTCGATGGACTTCTCGTGTGCTCTGGATGGCAGTCGTGAGTCAGTCAAGTGTCAAGTAAAGTCGGCGGAATAGCGCGAGCTCCGGTGTGGGGAGCAAACCCTTTCTTATTATTATTATGTCATGTCTACATGTATGCGGAACTCAGAACTGTCTGTCCAGATTTTGAAGAGCGACCCGTTACTGGCGTTAGTATCCATGGTATCCGTAGTCCTAATTATCGCTTATTTCGCCTAGTAATATAGTAGTATTGTATTATTGTCAAGTATTAGTTGAGGCATTGACATGATGAACGCCATTCCAGGGACGGGTCGCGTCGGTTGAGTATGTGCATGTGGAGTATGTAGACCTATGCTACATGATTGTGATGATGAGGGACATGTCTCAGTTCTGCTCCTGCTGTCCATTGTTGTCTGCAATCAAGATGCTGTGGCCGCAAACGATGACGGCCCCAGGTGTCAGACCACTTGCCTACCTGTCTGTTATGTAGCCATGATCCGTCTTGAATCGGACACTGCGCTCGCTCGCGGTGCATGTCCGCCGTGCGCGGAATGGCGTTTGTATGAAGTCCTGTTCGACACGACGACAGCACAAAGAAAACCAGATGAATTATTTGTATTTCCAGCGCGGGTAGCAGTGCTAGCTTGTCCTTTGGTCTCCTGACGTATACCCTGATGATGGCAATGACAGCGGACAATGTTGATTGGCGAAGGGCATGCGTCTGAGATAGGCTTCACCGCGAAGGCCAAGCGAAACTAAGACTATTAGAGAATAATAAATTCGTCGCCGGGTGCAAACTTTGCGGAGCATCGTCGTCTAGAGCACGTAGAGGTGCCGCTGTTTGGCCTGGTCCGTTGGCCATGGAAGGTGTGCTGCGGCGGCGGCGGAGCTGCTCCACAGCACCGTTTGCCCGTGTTTGGCTGGTGTCGCTAGTGGCGGTGGTCGTGTGGTGCTGTTCGCGTGCCGTCCTCGTAGCGCGCGCACAGCCGTGCCAGGAGTTCTGCACTTGCAATGGCACGTCGTCCGTGACGGTGGTCTGCATCGGACAGGGCTTCACAACCGTCCCGCCTGTGATATTCGACGGATACAGAAACACATCCATTGTGTGAGTATACCGGGTCCATAGACAATGTTTTTGAGTGATGCGGTACATTTCAACAACAAAATGTGAAGAAAGTGACTTTACTCCAAACGTAGGAACTCTCCCTGCCTCCGCTTCCCATCGAACCTTCCACTCAGCCTACCAGTAACCTGCATTGGCTGCAAAAAGCACCACTTCCTGCTCAATACACAGTGTTTCGGGGCATTCACAGTGCTGCCAAATAATTTTCGCCCAAAATCGGACACCCTTCACCGCCAAGGCTGGCCACATAGTGCGAATTTTTCTCCTCGGCAATTTTTTTTACAGAGAATTCAAAATATCGCCTAAAACACCATGAAAATTCGCTTCGTTGCCATGGTAACCCCGGAGTTGTCATGAATTTTGTAATGATGAGTGTGGTCGCACACTGACTCTGTGCAGACCGTCAGCGTACATGCCATCCAGCCTGATCCAGGCATGTTACTTTGCACTTCCACAGCCAAGCGCTAGCCTTTTAGAACCAAATGTACAGTGATTTGTGCCTTCAGTTGCGCTGAAAAGTGAAAGTACAGGACTTCTGCATAGGAAAGTAATGATCTCCGACATTTTGGCTGCTTTTCGGACGTTTCCCTTTTCGGACCGGTTTTCGGAAGAGCCTTCAAAAATCGGACACTGTCCGAAAAATCGGACGGTTTGGCAGCACTGCATTCATCCCTCATCAGTTGAGCTTGAGTAGGCTTATGCAATCTGTGCGCCGAGAGCACGGGCTTTATGTAGTGATCTCTCGGCCGCACCAATGTCGAATACCTTCCGACGCCCCTGTAGGAGGCTGACCACCCCCCCCCCCCCCTCCCCCTTCTCCCCCTTCTATACACCCGACAGCACTGTGTACTGACTTAGCCTGCATATGCGGTTTCGCTGACTCACCGTGTATACTTAGCTCCCATAAGCGGTTCCGCTTGTTCACCACTATGACATCATCATCTATGACATCATCATCTATGACATCATCATTTGCATGCTGTGTGACCTAGTCTATAGACACAGACTACAACAGGATTTGCACTGCATGCATCTGCATGCACGGACAGTCATGCGTGGCGACAATGTTATCGCAGGAGATGTTTGTCAAGACTGGTGCCGTGGTGGTGCTAGTGGACATTATAGCGTAACTTGTAGTTCCTTGGTCTTTTTTCTGTACTATAAATAATTAAAAAAAAAGTATTGGCTCTCCATCTGAGTCTAAGGGTGCGTTCAAATCCTCTCGGAAAAGTTGGAGACTCTACGAAAAGTTCGAGAGCTGTTCTTATATCCTCTCCGACTTTTAGGAGGCTCTCCAAAGCTCTCCAAGCTTCAGAGGTGGTTGAAACTTGGAGATTCCCGCGGTTTGGGATCAGCGCATGCAAACTACGACTAAAAGCCTCGTGTTCATCATGAGTGTACGCATTTCCCTTTTCGCATACGCACATACATTCATCAGTCAAGATCGCGGCCCCTTTGACGCTTCATTTTGCTTGACATGTGCAAAATATCTCCGAATTCTTCGAGACCCGTTCTTGAGTAATCCCAGTTTCTTCGACTTCTCTTTTCTTCTTCTTCTAGAAGCTAGAGAATATAAGAACGCACCCTAAGTCTCAACTCCCTAAACTAATGAGTGTAAAATCACAGTATCAGGTTTAAAATCTGATGGTTGTGAGAACTTGTGACATGTACAATTGAAAGTAAAGTACTTATAATCTGGCTAGGGTTGGTTGATACAGTGGCACTTTGCCACTTCAGGTGTTCTGGCGCCACGGCTGTTTGTGCCGGTAAATAGACAATGTAGCACTATGCCAGCACACCTGTCTGGCGCCGGACATCCTGCACATGCATGCACATGGTATTACAATAGCCAGAGTTCCCAGATTGCCTAGAGTGCTCAACACCACAAGGATCATTGGAGCATTACCACAAAGGCAGAAGAGAACAGAGACAGTCTGAGGATTGCCTTAGCTTTGCTATGTGCATGAAACGCAGCGTTACAACAATGACCTAGCCGGCTGTCTCTGTTCTCTTCTGCCTTTGTGTAGAGTAGACGGTTCGATACTGGAACGCTTTGACAGCCAAATTTGTATAGACCCAAACCGATCATCAGCGTTGATTTTTCACTCGAAATATGTTTGTGGAAGGAAACTGGCATGTTGAAGTTTGCTCTGGGGCCAGAGTCAATCGAACTGAGCCACTCCTTTGTGTTGACCCATTGCCTCCAAGTTGCCCAATTTTTCGCTTCAAAAAAGTTCAAATCAGAGGTGGCTCCAAACCAGACACGTTTTAGAGTGCACGTCAAATTCACTCTGGGTCTGAAACTAGGTAATTGCTATCGCTCCACGACGGCCAGTACAGAGTAACAATAAGCCTTGTGTGTTCTTCCATTAGTTTTGATTGGTATGCGGTGCTTTATTGGCGAGAGGCGAGCCGCTGTTTACCTGCGACAAGAAGTTGATTTTTCGAAAGTCGTAAAACTCAAGTCGCAGTGCGAAGCAACACGTCAAAAACTCACCTTCTTGGTATGGCGCTTCTGGTCATGGCAGAGCCAAGAAATGTTTAGGGCTGAAACGATCATTCAATAACTCCTAACGATCAACCAATATCATCAACGATCGATATTATTGGTTTTATCGATTCTTGTCAGCTCAATCGAACACGAGTTTATGAAGACATTCCATGATGCCTTTGCTACGTTAGAAATTTGTGGCACCGCAGTGTTGACATCTGTAGATATCTGGCTGGTTTTATCAACATGAACTACTCAAGTAGAGAGCTTCATGTTGTTTCTAGAGCGAAGAATTTTGTCATCACCCTCTGGCAACTGTTCTCTTCTCCCACGAATGAACCGAAAAGGCAAAGTCTTCTCTCCCGATCTCTTTCAAAGACACAAATCAATTTTACTGCACTTGAAAGTACATGATTGTACTCGTATCCACTATCGGATGGAGTGCAAGGGCTAGAATACTGTCACTAATATGCATGCATAAAAAATCGTTAGCACTCGTTTTGAACACTAACGATTATCGATTGCACTCTTAACGATCGATATGCGAGTTATCGGTATAATTGTTTCAGCCCTAGAAATTTTGGCTCGGAGTATAACACGTCGTAGTCTCACTGTGACATATGTTTTCTAATCAAAATACCAAGAGAGAAAGTGAATATTGAGTCCGTTCCGGTTTGCAACCTGTGTCCTATTTGAAACCGTCCCCTCTACATGGTATTAGATAAATTTCATGCTGTCAGCCAACCACATACATGTACATGATTTATGTCAGATGATTTTTAAAGTGGGTTTTTGATCCTCAATTCGGTCCAAATCGGACTT
>NC_088652.1:18129865-18138741 GCF_964019385.1 Sycon ciliatum
AGCAACACTTGAAAGGAAAGAAAAAGAAAAGCTGAGATCGCCACTTTCGAACAAGCGTTCACATGTACACTGCGCTGTACACAATCCCCGTGTTCAAATCGCGTAGATTTCACGCGTCCAGTGTCACTCTCAGGGTTGTCACGGACGACGGGCGTTGGACTGATTTATTGCCCGCTCTCATACAGATCAGTGATTGGCCCGATCCATGGCAACAGTCATGTGACATGTGATAAAACAAATACAAAACAACAACGGAGGTCGAAGGCAAAAACATATTTCTACAACAATTCAAGTTTGCATGCATCCACGCAATTAACGCATCCAGTCCAGAAGACACTCCTGATCAGTTACTGTATAGCAGGAAATTTTCGGACGGAATTTATTTTCGTACGATTTCGTACATGGCCTCTTTTGTACGAAAATGAATTCCGTACTTTTAAATTTTGTTCCTGTGAAGTTTTGTACACTATACGTGCGTACCGCATGCGAACACGTGCATTGAGCATGCAGCACTGGTACGAAAATAAAATCCGTACGAAAGGTCGAAATTCGGCTTTGTCCGAAAATATTTCCGTCCGAAAATTTCCTGCTGTGCAGTATCATGTGAAGTGTCTTCTGTACTGGATGCGTTAGTGGATGCATGCGAACTTGACTTCTTCTAAAAATCCAAATCCAAACGCATAACAAAAGTGCTACACATTTTCACATTAAATTTTTTTGTAAAGCAGTCGTTTTCATTTTTTTTCATTTTCGCAAAGCAGTTTTAGCAAATTGCGCTGCTGCGAGTTTGTGTGCTCCATTAGCGCGTGCTCAGTACAAAACGCGGGGAACTGTTAAGTGAGAAACTTTCGCTAGAGATTAAATGTCGCTATTTTTGCAACCATCACACATTTGCGAATATAAATCGCCGCAAACGTCTCCGGACATTGATTGTAGGCCGTGCAAGATCCGACTGAAGAGATAGAATCGCAAAAGTTTCTCATCGTGAAGCAGCCCAATTCATGAAAACGCAAAACTTGCGCGCCGCGAAAGTTTATCGCTTTACAGTAAGTCCAGTAGGTATCAGTTATAGCGTGGGTGTTTGAAAAACGACTTTCTATTCTTATTTCCTGTCCCCGGGGAAAATCGCGATTCCGCGGCCGCGTTTTTTGCGATTTTTTAAAAGACCGCGTTTTCCGCGATTTTCCCCGCGTTTTTTGAACTTTTTTGTTGCACTACACGTACACAGAGTGCACTGTTCGGTCAGCAACGTCTCATCGTGGCGGCTTTGTAATCAAAAATGACGAGTCCTTACACCAGAGACTTGTAACTGATTGATTTCACTACATCTTGTTAAGAAGACCACCTGGTAGCAGAGACCAGGTTTTAAAGGTCCCTAGCTTGAGCGGTCGTCTTAGACAGGTTTCTCTGTAGATGTGAGACGTACCTTCCGCTCCCTGGGTTCCACGACTCTAACAGCGTCACAAGTCAACATGCAAGAAAGTCACACACGCACGCACGCACGCACACACACATAGAGGACTGTACAACAACTCACCCGGTCTCGGTTCGGTTGGAGGGTGAGGACCCGGAACTGGTGCCTGTTCGGTGGACACCCTTGTGTGCATGTGACGACGGTGTTGGGTGAGAATCTGCCGTACGTGTTTTGTGATCATGTTTAGTGGTATGTGCATGCGACGTCTGGGGTGAGTTCAGCTTGTGTACCTTGGGATACTGGTGAGAATCTGCTGTACGTGTTTTTTGATCATGTTTGGTGGCACGTGACGGCAGCATTGCTGGTGGCGATGATGATGGAAACAGCCACATCCACGCTGTGTCACGCTTGTCGCCATCTGTGCTTGTTGCTGGGTGACTACTGGAGTGTTGAGCGGTGTGCACAGGTGAGCTAGTCACGCGCGGTTGGTCACGACCTCCCCACGAAATGGTGTGTGTTGCTGGTTTGTCGTCATGTTTAGCAGTGGTCGGACGTGATGGCGATGGTGGTCGTAGGTCCAACTTAAATACCTTGGCAAGCTTCCCTTTTGTACCCTGTTGTTGTTGTTTCAAATCTCTATTCCCACGTTGTTGTTGTTGTTGTTGTTGTTGTTGTTGTCGTTGTAGGAGTTCCTCTGACCGTTTCTGATGCCGAGACCGAAGTTGTTGGACGCGGTGTTCACCCAGCACTTCCTCTAGTGTCCTAAACCTGGCACCGCCTGACCCGTCTCCATTCATGTGCTTCAAAAGCTTCGCCAAGCGGTCGTCCTGCCCATGGCGGTTGCGATTTGCTTCGCTTTGCTCTCTTTTCTTCAGCTGTTCGAGGACGTCTGCCGATGATCTGAACGTACAGGTGCCTGGTCCGTTCTTCTCTATTGCATCCAGCAGGCGCTGGCACCCTGGCTGCTCAGCAGCATGGGGATGATCACTACTGGACTGGTCCGTCACGGCAAGCCGCCGGCCACACAGCACGCCGGGCATACAGCTGCGAGCAATCCAAGCACCGCCTAGAGACGGTGCTGTTGCGGCGGCGATGGTGGTGGTGTGCTGCTGTTGAACCATCAGCGGCTGCCTTACTTTACACAGAGCAGCATGCAGGGCCATCCTTGCATTACTCAGTGCGTCCAGCAGCAGTTGAGGCAGCAGTAGAGGCAGCAGCAGCAGCAGCAGCGGTGGCAGTAGCGTTAGTGGTGACAGTTACAGGCAGTGGGATTTGCCGCTGTGCTCCTGTAGCTGTCACTCGAAGTCTTGAGTCTCCACTGACCCACTGTCTGTAGCTGTTACTCGAAGTTTAGAGTCTCCACTGAGCTGTGGATATGGATGACTAACCCCTGCTGTGCTGGCCCAGGGAAGGTAATGCTGACCCTGTTGAGGCACGGGGCACTACAGGGCTCTCTGGATGCGCGCTGCAACACAAGGATGTGTCCCGTATTTTACCGGCTTGGTCTGCCACTTGCTGGATACGTCGCTCCCGTCAGCCGACTGTGAACGGCTCGGCCCGACGCACAGCTGTATGCTCAGCACATCAATGACGGCCACCTGTTGTGCTGCAATGCTCCGACGGCAGCACTACACACACACACACACACACACACACACACACACACACACACACACAGACATACTGGTGCACACACACGTTCCCACACAAACACGTCCACAGACGGGTGCAGAAAATTTAATTTCTTCCACCTCCCAAAAATCAGCTTGTCTGGGTGATATTTTCGTCCAAGAATGTTGAAGCCTACTGGAAGGCTAGACTATTACCTTCAAATCCCGCCAGAACGCCCCGTCTCCCCCAGGCGCCCCTCCCTGACGTATCATCGTACTACTCTGTGAAGTGTGATGCCGTACTGCACTACAGACGCGTGCTCGACCCGATTGGAAATGTACGCAACAGTTCACACCCTCTTGACCAGAGGGATCGCACAAACCCTGGGTTTTTACGGATTTGCACGATGCCCTGCTCTTGACCTCTGGTTGGTGTAGGAGACGCACGCACAGTTTCCGTAGGGTGAGTACTTGTTCATATAGTACTGAGTGCGGCCAGTAGGACTCGCCCATCCGCCCCTCCCCACCTGGACCTACCAGAAGGGTCACGGAGGTAGGAGCACTCTGGCGGGATTTTGTGGTACTCCTGCATTTTAAAGAACTTTGGACTAAATTAAAAAATTTAGTCCAAAATTCTTTGGACGAACACGACAAAATTTAATTCCAGAAGAATATTTCTGCGTGTACTGTATCCCAACCCTTCGGGGTAGATGTCGTTCAGAAGGGGTTTGAATAAGGGAACTTTTTGGAATACTATACATGCTCTGCTCTACGCTGCGGGAACACGATGCGAAGAAGTCCCTTGCTCGCTCTTCTCGTTCCCGTAACGTGTAACCTGCTGTGCTCTGCGCACTCGCAAAGACATCAAGTGCAATAATGTGTACTGGGAATCTCACGTTTCAAGATAAACTTATTTTCATTGCCCGCAGATTGTCTACTACTGTAAGACCAGATATTTTAACGTCAACTAAAGTTAACGATGTCCGGACTTTTGTGCGCTAGCGAGGTGAAATTCTAACGAATTCTGTCTCAAAACCGGCAAATGACTGTACATGTGCATATCGTTTTGCACATAACGACTTCAAATGTTAACGATTCTTTCAAATTCATTAACTCGTTAGAATTAAATGTTCGTTAACATTACTGGTCTTTAAAAGAGTATTACGAGGAAGGACCCGCATACATGTACACTGATATACAGCTATTTCTACATAACGACTTCAAATGTTAACGATTCTTTCAAATTCATTAACTCGTTAGAATTAAATGTTCGTTAACATTACTGGTCTTTAAAAGAGTATTACGAGGAAGGACCCGCATACATGTACACTGATATACAGCTATTTCTACAGCTGGCTGCAAGTACAAGCAAATTTCGCACATCGTGACTCGATTCTCGCCTCACAGCAGGCACTGGACTGCGATCCATAGGCAATCAGGTGCAAACATGCTCGTGCTAAACGAAGGTCGAAAGACTTTTTTTTGGGGGGGGGGGGTAGTACTCTTCCCCACTTTTCAGACAAATTGGCACCACCAACTCTTGACCGCGTGTCCACAATGACGTAACGCTCAGTTACATATCAACAAAAAAACCAGTGCTGTGTGAGATAGATACAGACCTCGCTTATCCGGAAGAAAATAACTGGTTACAAATTTACAACATACGTGATGCATCCAACATAACCGGTGTTCGGTTATCCGGTTCCCTCGCCTATCCGGATATTATTTTTTTGTGGAAAACGGATGTGCACGGTTAAGCGAGGTCTGACTGTACCAGGGGAGATATTAGAGGCACTTGCCTTGACGTATTCCTGTTATCGACCTACAAGTACATGTAGTTATACATCAATTAGAAGTTTCTGCCCACAGAATCCACTTAACCCTTTGGCTTCCATGGTTCGATTTCGAACCATGGGCATTTTGTATGCATGTGGGTGCAGTCAAACTTTCGGTTCTCTGCCAAATCTTGACCAAATTTCAACAATAGAAGGGTCTAGGTGGTAGAAAAAACTCTCAGCTATCGCCTCGAACAGGTCCGAAGTCTCTCCGATGAGGTTTGAGTGAGCTGCAAGCGATCGAACATTTCGAGTTTCTACGCTGCGTGCTGCGAGTCAGCAGTGCGTTAAAAAAGGGATTTTCCCAGCTTCACGACAGGCGGCACGTGCCAGGACCGGCGCGGCGCGAAGTCACGGCAAGGTAAGCTTCTACACGAATAAATTTGAACAGTTCCGAGCTAGATTCAGCGAAATGGCTGCAGGAGACCAATTTCGTCTCAGATCTGGAGTTGGACTCGCGTTTGGAGCGCGCTGTGGCGGACAATGAGTAGTGCTCTTGGCGAGTTTGGGCTCATTGTATTTCTCTCATCAAGAGCTTTCCAACGAGCCCAAGATCTTCAAAATCGGTGAAGTAGAGCCAAAGTTATGTTGGAAATTGAGTGCGGATTTTCGTGACTGCCACAAATTCTGAGGAAGCAAAAAAGTTATGGACTCCAAAGGGTTTAAAGGGTGGGAGTTCATACTTAGAAAATAGGGACATTTAGCAATGCGAAAATTCGAACTTTTGGTGGTGGCGATATTTCGCGAAAATCTATTTCGACAAAGAAAACTTGTGAGGTTTAGCAATGCAAAACGACTTTTTCTCGAAGCTATTTAAATCATAGTACAGTACCATATATGCAGCTCAGTCTCAAGCAGGGGGCTGTAAAATTACTACTCCCTGTAGTCAAATGCGTACCATATATGCAGCTCAGTCTCAAGCAGGGGGCTGTAAAATTACTACTCCCTGTAGTCAAATGCGTACCGAGAAAAGAGAAAGTTACTTTCGCAAATCACTGCAACTTCGCGTCCAAGTTTTCGAAGTTTCGACCTTTGTTTCTGTACTCATTCCCAGACTCGGATTTTCTTTCGAACTTTCGCGTTGCTAAACGTCCTTAATGTGTGGGATTTGTGCTGATAATTCGAAGTTAGCAAAGCACAATTCGAAGTTCACTTTATTTTTCAACAAGTCAGTTTCGTTTGCATGCGCAGGCAGTTCAGCATCCACTAGATCTGTGTCCAAGGTGCGTAGTGCAACTCTGCGTGACAAAGCGAGAATTTGATGTACATAATAGAGAGGGTCTGCAAGACGAAAATTCGAACGAAGTTTCGCGACAGGCCTTACGAAAATGTGTAGGAATCTTCGCACGAACTTTGTGTTCTGCATATTTCCGTAGTTTGCACGCGCCAAGGGCACGTACGCCATGACCCCATCTCACGGAATTAAAATATTTCCCCACAAAAGTTCATTTTGCGTTCCCTGCAAGTTTCGCGTCCAAAGTTGCGAAAGTTCGTGCGAAGTTTCTCACTTCATGACGTAGAGCGAAAGCTTGTACGCATTTTCGTTTTGCAAACCTCTCTAATGGGCCATTCACACTACGCCCAAAACGTGGCGTACGTGACGTTTTCGTCCAGATAGCCATGACAACATGGAACGTGGCGGGAAAATCGTACCCCTGATACGAAAACGTAGACGACGTATCCAGACCCCTGTACCGAGTTTCGTTCTGTCGTTCCCAGCAGTTTTTGTCCAAAAGAAGCTGTACACACAGCTGTACGAGCAACGTGTGCATGCCTGTGTGAATGCACCTGCATGAAAACGACGTCTGCCAATACGTCGTATTCCAAGACGTGACGCATATTGTAACGCAGTATGAATAGCCTATAATGTATTGTTTTTTTTGTTTGGCGCCTATATTTGGCATCTCTAATGTATTGTGGATACCGTACATGTTTGGATAATTAATACGTTCCGATATAAGTACATTAGTCGACCTTATGCCATTTGTACAGATCCATGAAATCGTAGAAAATCCCGTAGAATCCCGTAGACCCGGTAGGATGTTCATTGTGTGCTATGCATGCGCATTTGACCTTTTTAGCGTCATAATAAATAAATGACCAGCAATCGCTTTTCCAGCTTCTTCACTTTGGTTAGAACTTATGAATAGCTAGATCTTTGTCAGAAAAAGTTTTCGTATGAAATGCCTTCAGGCCCCATTTCTTAGTGGAAATAGCAGAAAACGGTACGCTTCCCAACGGCCAAAGAGAGTTGGAAAGCTTGTGTCTTTGTGGGTAACTTGAACATTTGGGCTCATGCAAAATCGCACCGATTTTGGGATTTCCCCACAACTTTTTGCATCAGCAAAAATGTTGTGTTGGACCGCATGCCTGTCACTTCGCAGTGGCTTTTCGTTGGTGCAGTTTGTATCCCACCCTCCCACCCCTGACTTCTGGGTGTGTGTTTATCGATATAATTATCGTATTGGTTTTCTTATTGGCCATGTGGCTGTTGCAGTTACGACTGCTTTTCTTTTTTAGTTAAAAAATGTAGGGGTGGTGTGTGCGTCGTGGGCCATTGTATGGTTACATACAGCTTCAGATTGTATGGCTAGTGACATGGGGGTTGAGTCTGCAGGGGAAGAATACAGTGATTGAACTGAAGCTGGATGATGACCGTGTGGTGAGTGTATGGGGGTTTCGAGATGCCGTCCTGGGGCAAGGATGTCGGTCCTTTAGCTTGGACGGGTGTTGTTACATTCATTGTAACATTTTGTTGTTTTCTGTGCGTTTTGCTGTGCGACTACAGTAGCAGCAGTGTCTTGTGCTATTTTTTTCTTATCAGGCCCTATGCGTACAATTATTCAAGAAAAAAAATTCAGGAAGGAGATATAATAATATCAATAATAAAGCCATTGCCGAGCCACCGTGCTCACAGCAGAGACTTCTGTGTGTGTTATTGTTGTGAAGTGGACCACAAAGACACAACAGGGTCCTGCACATTCAACACCCTACCGGGTCTACGGGAGTCTACGGGATTTCGTGGATCTGTACAAATGGCATAAGGTCCATTATATAGTTGTAGAAGTTTTTCCCTGGCATTTTGGGGTTCGAATTATCAGGATTCAACCTGTAGCAGAAGCGCCTAGTATCACTAGTAAGCGGCTTAGCCTGCAAGTCTTTCCTGCCACACACAGGCGCGTATATCTGCTCGTATCGGTGGGTTGTAGGGATTGAAACTTTGAAATCATGAACATTTTCTTTTGATTCCGAACACTACCACTGGGCGGGCGTACCTTTTCATCAAAGAAATCGGTAGATCCACTGGTCGCGACCAGAAGAGAACATCAGCAGGAACAGTCACTGATTCAGGATGAGGCACTCCACTGCGTGCAGTACTGACTCTACAGCAAAAGTAGCATTTCTTCTCAGTCTACTACTTCTTCTTCCTGCACGCACGTGTTGCTTTCTTCCAAAAACCAAAAATTCTTCTTCTTGTACTTGTAGATCTACTTGCACGTGCGCACGTGCTGTCGATGTAAAAAAAACCGCCAAAGCGCCAAGTGCAAGTGATCGTGAACTGAGGTGTCCCGTCACTTCGGAGCGTGACGTCTCGTCGCGCGACATTTCGAAGCGGTCATTTCGAAGACAGTCAGTTAGGAACGGGGACACTTCGGAGTGTGTCAAATTCGGCGCCAGACGATTCGACGAGAACCAGTTCGGAGAATGGCCACGACATCGCCTGTTCATTTCGTCGTCACACCCGCTTTTGCTGGGAGAAAAATCGCACTTCTTTTCGCCTGTTCATTTCACGACTCTCTGGTTTGAACTTTTCGCCTGTTCATTTCAGGACTCCCTGGTTATAACTCTACACCTCCGTCCTTCAAAAGCAATGGCTTTTGCTGGGAGAAGAATCGCACCTCTTTTCGCCTGTTCATTTCGCGACTCCCTGGTTTTAACTTTACACCTTCGTCCTTCAAAAGCAATGGCACCAGACTAATAACCAGTGATTCTTGTCGAGGTCGACGATGGCTGAGG
>NC_088652.1:18138941-18259439 GCF_964019385.1 Sycon ciliatum
CATACCCAGTTTTCGCAAGGCTGGGCGGGGTTGTGAGCAGGCTTTCATTTCATCTTTTCTTATTATTTCTTATTATTTCTGCTTTTCATCTCATTACAAAAATTCTGCGCTTTTTCTCCATCTGCGCATAAAATCTAGACTGACAACCTGCTTGTTAAATCATGCACCTGCTTTCAGGCGTAAAAACCCTGTTGTAGAGGTCTCAGTCCTCATTTGTTAGACTTACCTGTCTTTATAAATGTAACTTACTCTCTCTCTCTCTCTCTCTCTCTCTCTCTCTCTCTCTCTCTTCTATCTATCTATCTATCTATCTTTATCTGTACCTCTCTATCTATCTTTCTCTCTTTTATTTCTCTCTTTCTTCCTCACTCAACGTTGAATGTTGTCTTTTCATTCATAAGATACCAATGGTGGTACAGTAAGTATCGTTTATAAAGTGACCGGATATAATGATATACCGGTTATAGTGATAGAACACGTCAAAATCAAAATCAAATCTGAAAAAATACAGCTAAAATATCACTATATACACTATTACCGGCTATACCGATATATCGCTTATTGTGATGGCCTTCAGGAAGCAAACCATATCAAATGTACAGGAAAATATCGCATATAATGATCAAGAGTGATCTTTCTGCATGCTCTTGTCCGTTTCTGGCTGTGTTGCCTCTCACGATGATGTTGCCAACTCACGTACACAGCCACTCATGTCTATTTCTGGCTCTACGCAACTCGTTGGACACCGAGTAGATCTACGATCTACGTGAGCACGGATCCAGCTCAGGCTTTTTTTGGAGAACACGCTGAAGAAGCAGCCATGCCACATGATGTATCGAAGTTAGTTCTAGTACATGTACAGTCTGTACTCGTACTGCACTGCCATGCACTGCTCTGTGTCATGCACCGGTACACAGTCCGCGGAGCATGCATGCACTTTCAGCATGCTTTTTCCAGCGTGTACGCATCATTTCATGTGCAGTCATGTGCCATGTGTCGGTCAAACATGCAAATCGGCTATAGTGATGCACCGGATATAGTGATACATTTTCGAAAATCAAAGGGGCACGTTATATCCGATATTTACTGTAATATTGGTTTTGTATCAGAGCGGACTTTCATGGACTTGCCGTTTATTGCTATGCTGCTTTGTGTGATGTGTATGGCGTTGTGCTGTGTGTTCTGCAGTGAGACGGCCATGAACCCACTGTACCATTCAACCAATACATTAGCCGATGGTGACAGCGGCGATGAAACCACCGGTGCTGAATATGCTACAGTCGCCGGCGTCTAGGCGTGTTTAGTCACTGAATGTGTGTGTGTGTGTGTGTGTGTGTGTGTGTGTGTGTGTGTGTGTGTGTACGTGTGGGTGTGTGCGTGCGTGTGTGTGTGTGTGTGTGTGTGTGTGTACGTACGTACGTGCGTGCGTGTGTGATTGTGCGTGTGTGTGAGAGTAAGTGTGAGTAAGTGTGTAAATTTGTCAAAGTGTAAATGTGTGTATATGTGTAAGTGTGTGTGTCTGTCTGTCTGTCTGTGTGTCTACACGCTCATACACATCAAGACAGAAGGTGCATTCAACACTTAATGTGTGCATATGAATTTCTCTACGCTGTACTGCGGTCCGCTTATAATTCGGCACCATTTGAGCCACGGAAGTTCTGCAGCATTTGGGAGCTTGCTGTATTAACAAATCCGAGTTACTGCTGCTGTGTGCGTAAAGAGGACATTCTGACTATTGAACGGTATGCCGGTTTAGTAAGGGTGCTGGTTAAAGTTCCGGATTAAAGACGGACAAAATTAATTTCCTGTACATGTACTAGTGTTGTATTGTTTTACTGCGCGTAAACTGACGGATTTCCAGTGGCACAGTATTATTTTACTGCTGAACAATGCCCCGGCAATGCCACCGTGGGAGCTTTCAGCTTCTCCATTCCTTTCTGCAGTACTACGTGTTACTTGCGCTTGTGCGTCCTCCATCCCTTACAGCCAGCTGCTAAATTTTTAAGAAGGACGTAGCTTGTTACTACGCAATAGCTGTTCTGCAATTTCATCATCATCATTTGCGATGATTTTCTAGAGCAATGTTCACCGATCTTCAGTTGTTGTTGTTGTATACTTTATTTATAGTGGGAATCAAAAGTGTGCAGAGCACAATGCCGGTGTACCCACCTCACAGCCCGGTGGACTTCTAGCAGCCAGTAGCCAGTACTCAGTAGCATGACGATACACTAGTTAGCTCAACTGAAACCGCCTACATGAGTCGGACCAGGGGCGGATCCAGGGAGTTCCGGGGCCCGAGGTGGGGGGGGGTCCGCGGAAGAGAGTAGAGCACGTGACCTCTGTGGCTATGCCCTCTTGCCTTGGACTTTTTATGCACTTTTCACGCAGTGCTTTCCATGATCCGATTTTTCGATTTTGACAGCATGTTACAAGGCGAGGACGGGTAGTGCTCCTGACTACAACCATAACCCGGTTGGCAGAGTCCCGGTCTTGCGACCATTTGAACCAGAACATTTTCTTTTTATGTGTTGTAGACATCACAATCACAAATCCTTTCCAGACGTGATCCCTGCAGCGGCAGCAACGCGACAACGTGAACAATACTGCGGCGGCAACACGACGACATCTACAACACAAAAAAAGAAAAATTTCTGAATCCCACCAACCCCTAGAGTAACGAGGGTCCGAACCTGGGTTTTCTCAATACGGTTCAAATGGTCGCAAGACCGGGGCTCTGCCAACCGCAGCAAAAAAAAACTCTCTACGGAAACATCCATTTTGGATGTGCTCCGCATGTGAAAAAAACCAAAAAAACCATGTTAAACTACCAAGCAAGGCTTCTGTGTATTTTCCATGATCCTGTAGGTTATTTGCATAGTACGACTCGGACTACTCCCGAGTAGCTAGATATAATAAACGATGCAACAAATTTCGTGATTTGGCCCAAATCCGCAATTTTCTGTAAATAATTCCGCGAATTCCTGGCAAGTTCTGCATCATTCCGCACTTTTCGTCGCATTTTTTGTTGTTTTCTGCCGCAATTTCTTGCCCAAGTTTTCGAGAGTTTTTTCCGCAAATTCCCGCAGGGGCAGTACGATACATGAACCACACGTGCTCAGTCCTGAACCTAGTACTATAGGTCAACATTTGTCTCGAACTTTGACCTTTTCAACGAAAAAAACAACTCCACAGACGCGCGGCAATGAACTCAACAACGTACTGTACAGAACATCCGCCACGAACACAGTCTTCAGGGAGTATTTTCAAAAAGCACGAGTTGAACACCGAAATTCGAAGGTGGAGGCCAAATGGGAGGCAGCTTTCCTGTTTCAAGGCCGCCAGTTATTTACACCAGTGTGTTTTTCCACCAAAATAAACTTACAAGCTAGCTGGTGGAATGAAGTTTGCCCTCAACCTTTCAATGCCGCTTTGAATGTAGAGTACACAGGGACAACTCGGAGGATTTTCTCGGTGGGTTGGTTCGTACAGATCGATGCTATCCAAGGTGAGCAGTTATCTCTAAAAGTACGGCGGGCGTGTAGTCAAGGGGTCGCAATCAAACAGCTTTATAATGTATTGTGGCCACCGAGAACTATTCTGCAAAACACCGTGGTCAGTTGTCGGGGAAAGGAAAAGGAAAAGGAAAGCAGTGCGTCCAAAATAACAGTCGAGAGTGCATAACCCCATAACCCCATCCAGGTTTTACTCTTATTGCAGTCCAAATATGGATGAGTGCGTGTGACACTGTGAAATATATTGACCTTCGATAAATACCCACACTCATTAGTGACCACACCACCAACAGTATCAAATTCAAATAAACTTGCTCGACTCAATAAATACCACTGTACTTTTCCATGCAGCACTGCACTTTTCCCTAAAAAGGAGTATTTTATAAACAGTATTTATTGGCCTTAGGGGTCGTCCGCAATTATCGAAAGTTTTTTCCAATCCGTAGTAGCTTCAAATTTTTCCTCACCCACCCACCCACCCCCCCCCAGTCCGTAATAAAATATTATTGATGGACACGCAACGCAACACATATGGAACAAACTCAATCAGTGCTGGTCCATCCTTGTTCGTCGTCTTGGACAACTGCCACAAGCAATTTATAGGGCTTGAAAGTGCTACGTCACAGCATAGCAACAATTTCAAAAATTCAAAAATTGGATCCACTTGGATCCAGTTTTTGTATGGATCCAAGCACATTTCAAGCCGTCTTACTCTCAGCAAGGTGATGTAACCAGTGAAACTGACTGATTTGGCTACTGGGGGCGGGGTTACAACTGGTGGCGAAATAAAAGTCACACCTGCATGCGACATGAGTGGGTTGCTATGCACCCACATACTTAGGCAATAGCAAAGTCACACCTTAGTGGATCCAAAAATAGAAATCTGATGTCAACTTCCTACTCCCTGGCCGTTTTGACGTCATCACTTTCAAGCCCTATTGTTCTGTAATAATCAGAGTCACCAGCGGTTTTGAAAAAGGGCTGCTTCTTCACCGCCTTTCCAAACAACGTCGCCTGTCTGGACATAGTCAATAACAGTCGTCAGCGCCAGCGCTAGACGGAAGGACTTCAAAGGAGTGCATGGAAGACGGTACTCTGGACGAAGGAGACAGTGAAACTCAAAAATAGAAGGTGTCGACTCGCCGTCGAATGCGCCGAACTTTATGATCCCCGGCCCAGGAGCAGCCAAGGAAGCGCGCGCGGGGGCGCAGAAACTGCCAGAACTACAAAAATATTATAAGACTTTAGTAGTAGACAGTTCGCGCGCAGCCGCGCGTGGAAAACAGGGGCTACACGTAGACGTACACGTGGCACGCGCACGTGTCATTTCGGAAGTTTTTCAATCCGTAACTGGCCTTGACCCACCCACCCACTTTCGAAGCTACTACGGATTGGAAAAAACTTTCGATAATTGCGGACGACCCCTTAGTGGTATTTTATAAACAGTATTTATTGGCTTTTGGGCCAATAAATACTGTTTATAAAAATAATACCACTAAAGCCAATATATACTGTTTATAAAATACTCCTTTTTAGGGAAAGCGAAGGTCAACATATGTATAATAAATGTACCGTAAAATCCCGCCAGAGCGCCCCTACCTCCTCGACGCTTCAGGTGGGGAGGGGCGGATGGGCGAGTCCTACTTGCTGCATTCAGTGCTACATGAAAAAGTACTCACCCTACGAAAACTGTTCGTGCATCTCGTACACCGAACAAAGGTCAAGAGCCAGGAGTTGTACAGACCCGACAAAACGCAGGGTTTGTGCGATCCCTGGTCAGGAGGGTGGGCACTGTTGCGTACATTTCCAACGGGGTCGAGCAGTGCAGTACGGCATCGCAGACTGCGACAGAGTCATACGAGGATACCATCAATCACGTCCCTGACAAGATGTCAGGGAGGGGCGGATGGGAGAGACGGGGAGCTCTGGCGGGATTTTACGGTAGTAGCCTCAGGATTTATTGCAATTACATACCAGTTATAAAAACCTCGGGGGACCTCGGTTTTTATACTGGTATGTAATTGCAATAAATCCTTCGGCTCTACATTTATTATATACGTAAATAATGGACAAGTGCATTCCAATTCTGCCAAATTTGTCTTGCCACTGGACATCTCACTGACACTCACTACAGTCCATTCAGAAAAAGATGGACTTCTAGCTTTTGGTCATAAAATTAATGGGTCAAACGTTGAGTTTTTTTTTCTGCAATCCCCTATGGAATCCTCTTCCAATTATGTTTCTGAAGTCTATTTCTCCAAAAAGCAAGCCATAGCAAGAATAGGATTTCGGCCAGGTTTTGCCCCAAGAGCACTGAATTGGGAAAACCCATCAAAATCCAGGCCGTTTGACCTTGCCTGTAACAGAGCATTGTACGGTTCGAACCCCAGTTCAGGTACCCTTTTTGGACCCTTTTCAAATTTCAAATTTCACAGCATTGCACTGTGTACGATAAAATCTTGAAAAGTCGCCTAATACGGGAGCTCGCCAGAGCCTGGGCCCATCTTTTTGTGAATGGACCGTAAACTGAAAGCCTATACTCAGTACCAAGAGTACGCGACCCCAAGAGTGTGCAACTTTGATCTCTGAGCTATGTCCAGGGTGCTATGCATAGCGTGTTCCCTTCATTACGGCGTCAACTGACACTCCTGCTGACTGGCTTTGAAATCTCAACGATTTCTCACAAAATACGTTAGGTTCAGAGCCAGTGCTTGTACGCTAGTTACCCAGGCGCGTAGCACTGCCGTTGGAGGTTGTCCGGTTGGAGGGGGTCTGGGGGTGTCCCCCGGGAAATTTTTAAAATTAGGGTGCATAATCCTGCATTCTGGGCACTTCTGGGCGAAAAAGTGGTCCGGCCAAAGCCTGACCGGCCGGACCGGCTGCTACGCCCCTGTTACCACACACACAAGCTCAGGTTCAGAGCCAGTGCCTGTACGCTAATTACCACACACAAGCTCTTCCAAAGTCTCCAAGAAACACTCACTAGGATAGTGATAGGTTTTTCATTTGACCGGCCGACGAGACCACACGACGCTTGCAGACCACAGCACGAACAGTTCACCAGCCACACTCCACGAAAGCAAGTAGTATTACTCCTGACAAGTCATGTTGATGACGGGGAACTCATCAGACTACTATTTGACCACTAGTTGACGGACCTATGGAAGATGGCAACAAAGAATTACTCACTAAGATGTTGGAAGACGTAGCAGATCAAAAGACGCAATAGCCCAGCTGGTACCCCAGTCTGTTGCTACATAATATGGGCAGTGTGACATGCTAAACGGTTAAAACCCCACGTCATGCAGTGTTGCATACTCGTGAGGTCGTGGACACTTGTCAGTGCTCAATAGTCAGTACCCAGAGAATACACATGCATGCACACACACACACACCACCCCCATCACCATACATACACACGCACACACATGCACCCTCCCCCCCCCCCCCCCCCCACACACATATACAAACATACACTCGCAGGCGCACCTATTATTTGGGTATGGTTTTATATCAATGTGTTCCTGGTGTTGTTGCTTGCAGTGCACACATGGCCATGAAAGGGCAGGATACAAGGATGACTAACGGCGGGTGCGCAATGACTGCCAGGCCCACCGCTACTACACTTCCACTCGTTGTTGTTATCACAACTCTTGTCCTGTGTGTCACCAGTGCAAGTTCTTCCAGTATTCTCAAGCTTGTGGGTAAGTTGGGAGACTAGCTATATTTGTATAGCACATACATTCCCCCGTCAGGTACCAATAGGTACATATTATTTATTTCCTGACAAAAAAAGCCGACAACAAATGTGCTCATGTGGGCAAGATGCAAGGTATAATTGTAATTTATAATATAAACAAGGTATAATTGTGTCTCGAATGTGTGACTACAGCTCATGCCTTCCCCCCCCCCCCCCCCCCCCCTCTCTCTCTCTCTCTCTCTCTCTCTCTCGCTCTCTTGTGATAACCCAGCTGTTCGTTTTCTTCACTCCCATACATTCCATTGAAGAAAATGAACCCAGGAGGCTGCGACAGAATGATAACATTGGCAATGTTTGTATCGGAGTTCCCAAAACTACATTTCCGAACTCATTGGGTGTCCAACTTGTTGGTTGCTTTCCATCTCTCTCTCTCTCTCTCTCTCTCTCTCTCTCTCTCTCTCTTTCTCTCTCTCTCTCTCTCTCTCTCTCTCTCTCTCTCTCTCTCTCTCTCTCTCTCTCTCTCTCTCTCTCTCTCTCTCTCTCTCTCGTGTGTGTGTGACTGTATGACTGGTGCAGACTGGCTCCCAGCACCGACTGGCTTGAAAGTTCTGTCCGGACACGTCACTGCTGGTTACACACTGACCTGGGACAAGTACCCCAAGGAACAGAAGACTGCCATGTCCTTCCGTATCACCTGCACTGGACCCAACACAGTAGTCGAAGTTAGTAGTGCATTAATTACTCATCATTTTGACCACAGGCATGATGTCATTGTGATGTCATTGTGATGTCAATGTGATGTCACTCGTACAACTCATGGGGACAACATGGGTGCTCTCATGGGAAATTGTTGTGCTTTGCTTTGCTAGCTGTAATTATTTGGGGAGATGTTTGCGTTTTCTTGAGTTGCGTTGGTTCGCGAGGAGAAAAACATTTGTGATCTCATGTCGAGCTGAAGTGTGAAGTGTCCACGACACAATGCACAGAGTTTGTCACAGTGTTTCAAAATCACAGATGATGGGTGGTTCCTACCTAAACAAGGTGGGGTTTTTCGAGCTCACAATTGCGTCCAGCTATGCAATACTACAATAATATAACTTGTTGGTGCAGACAGATTTAGGCGACTGTAAAACCGGGAGTTTTCGGTGGTGTGATATTTTCGGTATTTCCCAGAATCAACGGCCCGGTAGCGCAAAAAAATCGGTAAACAAATTTTCTTTACTGCAGTCGACATGCACGTACGTATATTTTCGTTGCATTTTATTTTAGGTAAAACTGCCTGTACCGAAGTTACCGAACATAAGTCTCCGCCGAAATTTCCGGTTTTACAGTACATGTCGCCACCTGATCGATCGGCGAGGACAACGCAAACTAAGAACATCCAGGCATGGGAATAATTCTGAGTCTGTCACCTTCATTCTCTCTCTGTCTGTCTCTCTCTCTCTCTCTCTCTCTCTCTCTCTCTCTCTCTCTCTCTCTCTCTGTCTCACTCTCTCCCTCTCCGTCTCTCTCTCTCTCCCTCTCCGTCTCTCTCTCTCTCTCTGTCTCTCTCTACACACACACACACACATACATCTATGCCTGCCTCTTTTGCTTGGTCTCTGAACACAGGATACCCCTGACACCAAGATTACTCTGGCCACACTCCGACCTGGTTCCAAGTATCGCTGTCAACTGCAGGCAATCATTGGACAGAATGAGGCGTCACAGAATCCAATATTCGTACACTTTTCAACGTTAGGTACGTTACGGGTCCTGGTAATAGTCTTGAAGAAGAGAATCTCTGCCATCGGCATCAAAGAGCATATTATCTTTCTTGTCGTTGTCATGCTCCACTCGCCTGTGTTAGGAGAGACGAGCGACAACTCTCCCCACCATCACCTGGTGGAAATTTCCTTTGGGAGAGCCCAGTATCACTCGTCGAATACAGTGCTGCTCAATGAAATCCAGTCGCGAGAGTCAAGTTGGCGCCGTGCACCTTTCGCAGCCTAGCGTTCACAAATCTAGGGCTGCGCAACGCCCGGCGCTTACTTGAGAAACTCGACTGGATTTCATTGAGCAGTGCTGTAGTATTCGCTTGTGCTAGTCCAAGTTTTCAAAGCCAGTTGCCGCTTGCTTTCAAGTGATCGGTTCCAGTGTGAGCAGTGTGGTCTTGCCTTGGTATTTTGAGGATAGGGATAACGATGACTATACTGTGGTCCAAGGAAACCCGTGGGGCACAAGTTATGCGTTAGAGTCCGCCAACTAAACCAGGTTTTTGAACAGTCAGACGTGCACCAGACGGCCGCATAAACACAGAACTTGTGCCCCACCGTTTTCCTTGTTTCCTTGTTTCAATTTAATATTTTCCTTGGCTCACCATCTGAGTACATACATACGGTGGTCCCTTTGAAATTCAGAACCGTTAATTTTGTGCTACGAAATTCTGCTGGATTGGGGGGGAGGGGGTGCTGGATTATCGAATCTGATTTACTGGTGCAGTCAGTGTGCACGAAGAGGATTATTCTGATTACTAGAAGAGATGCGAGCATAATGCTGGTTTGTAAAGTGCTGGATTAAAAAGGTACGACTGTACAAAAAAAGAGGGTAGAACCTTACATGTAGTGTGCACTCCTCACTCTCCAACATGTCCCTTGCCTGAAGAACTGAAGAGCAGTGCCACTACAGTAGACCACATGGCATATGCAGAGTCAATGCGGAGTCCATTCAAGCCTAAAAGATGCGCCATTACGTTTCCCTTTTTTGCTATAAAAGGGTTTTAACCCTTTTATAAAAGTTCACTATGTTAGCCATTCTACATTATCAACCTTCACTGATGAGATCCTCTGATGATCGAAACAGCTGCTGTCTGAAGGAGCAGAGTACCAACTGAAGTGTCGTTTTGCCGATGGTGCGCTGTGGCAACGTGTTGAGGTCGGCCGGAGAGCGACACAGTGTGGTGTGGTGGTTGATGATAATCAGATTATTCTGGAGAAGGCTGAATGCTGCTGCTTACTAGTACCCCTCGCAATTCAATCCTGTACAAACAAAATACTTTGGCGGCAAAATGTGATTCCTATGCAATCTGACGGTGGATGGTGTGTGTGTGTGTGGGGCTGGGGGGGGTGACATGTTTCTACTTGAACGAATGGTTGGCTTGATGTAAATAATTCAGAAACCAATGCTGTAGAGCTGTCCTGAGGGGGGGGGGGGGCGAAAGGAATGTTATTCGTCATGCCAGCTGCAGCTTCCAAGCCATCCGCATGCATTTTAAGTTCGTGCACAGCCTGGCATTGTTCCAAAATGAGATGTTCGTCGTTTCGTTCCTATCAATGGCGAGCATCATACCATGTGATCACACCATGTGATCATACCATGTGATCACACCACGTGGAAAACATGTAGAAAACCGTCCAGACGTTCTTTTAAAAATCTGTAAATCTAGCCTAAATTATTCTTTAAAAATCCGGGCCATTTTCCAGCCTTAGGCCCTTTTCAGACTAGATACAAAACAGCCTATCAGTTACATTTACATAGAAGTTCCCAAGACAACAACAAGAATCTGGCGGGAAGCCTAAAAAGCTGCCCAATCCTTTCGGGCAGGGTGGGAACCCTTGTACAAGGCAACTTTCCCGCATTTATCATACTTTCACAAGGCAGTCGTAAAAAACAGAGTAAATTATCGTGTCCGTTCCCGAAGGGAACTCACGACGGCCGCTAACACCCGGCAGCAGTCGTACAAATATACAAACTTTGTACGACTGCCGGCTGCTTTCACACATCCCAGGCCCCATTGCGCAATTGTGTAGGGTCGAAGGTTGCATGTATGTTGCATGTAAAATGTGTAGTCTGAATGGAGGCGTGGAAAAATGTTGCCTTTTAGGTTTTATGTGATTTTTGTACTGGATGTTCTATGTACGTAGTCTGCAGAGGGCCTAAGTGTTCTTCGGCGCCCGATCTGACAGTAGTGTCATGCGTTTTTGTGCTTTTCTTGTATTCCAGTTGGTAGCACAGGGAAATCCCCTAGCCAAGCTATGACCAAGAGCAGACCGACGGCTACACAGATGGCACTCGAGCACGGCACCGAGGCTCGCAAGCCAGCGGCGAAATCTAATACTCAAACAGTCTCGTCGCGCGGCAAAGCAGCAGGCAGCACCGACGTAAACCGTGTGAAACCTGCCCTGCTCAGCTCCAGGCTGACGGCCGTTACTAGCGTTAGCTCTAACAAGGCGGCCTCGGCGACATCAAAGGCAAAGTCTGGTACTCCTGCGGTTACTAATCTGAAGCCGGGAAATGCCACAGCAGCACCTAAGCAAAGCACAGCAGCAGCAGCAGCCGCCACCGAGCGCAAGCCGCCCAAGAACGCCATGCGTACGTCAAGCCCGGCAAAGCGCACAGCTGTGTCGACACCGCCCACGCCTATCACCATGGCACCCACCAGGCCAGCCGTCACCAGACGGCCCACCACCAGTTCGCCCCCGATACCGCCGACAATGCAAGCAGCGTCCAGGCTGCCGCTCACACTGGCCAACGGCAAGCCCATTTCGACCAGTGCCATGGCGAGAAAACCACCGGCCACTACCATATCGCACGGCGCATCACCAAGCACTTCTCCTGGCCACGTTCAGTCCGCACTGGCTAAGCTCACGTCTTCTCTGCCGCCATGGATGGGAGACCGGCCACGTGAGCCCATCCAAATTCAGCAGCGTGTGAACAGGCCCACGTTTGTGCTTCGCCTGCCGTCCCACACGCTCGTCATCCTGGCGGCAGGCATATCTTTCTCGTGCCTTTTGGCCCTTGTCCTGCACTCGTGCAAGCAATTGGCCACCTCCGTCCACACTCCTGCGCATCTCAAGGTAAAGGTGTCCTTGGAGGAGCTGCCCACGGTCAACGAGGCAGATCTGGAAGATCCCGAGCTGATGATGGCAATGCACTCGCCCCGTACTGCCAGCATGTCATCAACTGTAGCCACAGGCACATCCTGGGGAACGGTATCTCGTCACAATACGAATCACATGCTGCTGTTCTCATAGCTAAAATAAACGCGCAGTTGCAAACATTGCCATCGCCATCATTGGTAACGCTGTTAACAGTCATGGCGGCAGTAGCACTCATCTGTCCGGTCTCCCTGGCCTTAGAGCCCTCTTCTATCCAGCAGCATGCACCTGATGCCCACAGGTGAAATTGCACGCGCTCTGGTGTCTGTCAGTCGTCTTGCTGCTATTCGCCCCCTGGCCCCAGTCTCAGGTTTGTTGGCGACAACAGAGTGGACAGTGTGAACAGTGTGGATACCCCTTCAACAATGCGGACGACCGAGCACGAACACTGAGAACCTGGCGCTTTCAGTAGCAATTATTGCCGGAATCGTTACAAAAATAGGAGATTCCCGCAAGACCTTACACACTGTGAGTTTCCATTCTTTGTCTTCCTTCTCATCTTCTCGCCTCTCCATCTCCTCATGCTTATTACTCATTTCTAGACACTCCCCTAGTCATCCGTCTCTCCTACGCAACATATCGATCTATCCAACTCCTTACATTATTGTTTATTTCTTACTCAATAGCGTTAAATACTTGGCTAATCTACTTCGGTATTCATCTCATTCTCATCTTCTTCTTATTCTTCCTGCTCCTCGTATCATTGCTTGGTTTTTATTCCGCCTGGTCTTCCGATATATCTGCCTTCAATCTACATCCTTCCTGCTGTATGGTCATCCTGGAAGGCCCCTCAAAACATCCCCTACTCGACAGGTCATCACCCCGCACCGTTTGTCTGGAGCCATCAGGTGCTGCCACATTTCCATCAAAGACTGATATCTATATCTATAACATTTTCCGTGTAACCGTTTTCACCCCCCCCCCCTCTCATTTACAGCAAATCCAAGCTTTATCCCAATTATTTCCCTACCAATGTGTCTCTTTCCCTTTGGTCACCATCCTGTACGAATCAACAGATGATTGACATTTCAATCAGAATAGTTATTTTATCGTGCTTTCGGGCCCCTACTTTTTCAATCCTCCCCTTCAAACTCCGACAGATGATCGGCATTTTAATCAGAATAGTTATTTTTATCATTCTTTAAAGCCAATCTTCCTCTGGAGACTGTAACATGCACGGTGCGTGCGGTTCATATGTGCGTGTAAGCCGCATCCTTCAGTTTCAACATTATCTTTCACTAACTTTTTCTACGGTTCCCAAATCCAAAGATAACGTCATCGCTGTTCTGTCACTTTCACAGAGAGGAGATGAGCAACCACTGCGCGGGCTGAACAGAAAGCCGGTGATAATTTTTTACCGGCTTGCTCGTCTCCGAACCCTTGGGACCGTGGGCCACCACAAGGGTGCAGACTGTGCAGCAGTGCACTATGCAGTAGATTGGCGAGTGCTGGTGCACACGTGAAACTCTCTCCCGAGTCTGGTCGGCGAAGTCTAGATTAGATTGACTTTGACCAGGAGTCGTTAAGCACATGCTACAAGTTCCAGCAATCAACTTATTATTGAGTCCATTATGGCCATATACTCTTGTTACAGGCCTTGGGCTTTGTACGCATGCATTACAAAGTATATAGCGCACCTCCAAGGCCGCCATGAAAATCTGTACTCTACTCGTATAGCTGAAGCACAGTACAATGTATTGCTATATCCGAAGTCAGTTCTACTCTGTTTATCTTCGTAGCCATGATCAATGTACATACATATACACAGTGATAGTTACCTGATCTGAATCATCGGATACATGTAGTGTCAATAGTTACAGGCTCGCAAGGAAAAACCAAACCTGTAATACATGTAGTTACTATTGACCACAGAATGTTTCCAATCAGATTGTTTCTCATACTCCGCCACAGTGCATGTATGCCCAGTGCTCATCAGGGAGTACTAAAAAAACGTTTTTTTAGTACTCCCTGATGCTCATGGATGCTTCGGACTGTTAGAACTCAGATTGGAATAGGGCATGTGGACTGGAGCCATACAAGAAATTAGATTGTGAGTGCAGTGCTTTTAGCTACCGTAAAGTCTTGTATAAAAGCCGCCCTTGAATAGAAGCCGCAATTTTGGGCCCATCAAATCACACATAAGCCTGGTTTTAGTGTTGACATACATAGAAATACCTGTCTTGTATAGAAGCCTGCAATATTTCACCAAGAAAGTCATAGAAGCCGCGGCTTTTATACAAGACTTTACGGTATCTGTGCTGCTCCTCCTGTGTCCCACACAGACTGATCTGCACAAAGACAGAGTTCAGACTTGTCCAGAGTCGCAATCAACTGCTGACTTCCGGTTAGCCGCTCAAAATCCAAGGGACGGAGCAAGTAGAACATGTTCCGAGCCCACCAGTATCAAGGCACTGCAGCGCAAACTCACCAACAATCCATTACAACTTGCATGCCCAGCCCAAATGGAAAGTCGTCGCAAGTCAGCGCTGACTCACATCTTTAGTGAGAGTCTACATACACTTTCAGGGGCAGATCCAGGAGGAACCCCCTAAATTTCGTAAACGTACTACTGGCAACCATACCTATGCGTGTTCATGTACATGTATCAGCTATTCAGTTTTGACTATGCTGGAACCCCAACTGTAGAGATCGCTGGATCTGCCGCTGACTTGCATAATGCACGCAAGCTCAACGCAAAGGCAAACTTTCCCAGCCCTCGTGACGCACCCCCCGGCACTGGCACAGCACACCCGATCAATGTGGTGCGAATAATCTCGACAAGGATATCTGTAAAGGGTTTGCTCCCCATACCGGAGCTGGCACTATTCCACCGACTTGACTTGACGCTCGACTGGCTCGCGACTGCCATCCAGAGCACACGAGAAGTCCATCGAACACTTCAACTTTCGTACTATTTCGTAAGGATGTCTGTATTCAGTGTCATTTTGATAGATACACTGAATGAGATAAAGCACTAGAGCACTACTATCACTAGTAAGTAACACAACATCACCACATGCATTGCCATTTGCCAATAATCTCATGCAGGAAACTCAATAGAAGTACACTGCGCAAGTGCAGTATAAAAATTAATAGAAACTGGTACTGGACACACATACTGGAACACTTCGTCCAGCGTTATGCGTTCAGTAGAAAATTTGAGTTGCTTACAGTCGAGATACGCGTGTGCACAGCAAGGTGATACGGAAATATCAAGCCGCAGGCTGATCGGCCGACGTGCCCATCTTTCGCCTGCGACCGTCACGGGTATATCGCTTGCCGGTCCAGCGCGCATCTCACGACTGCTAGCTTCTCTCGAACAACGGCGGCAACAACGCTGGCATCGACGGCCACGTGCAGCGAGCGTCAACGTCGCCAGCTAATCCGCTCCTGCCTCGACCTTGGTGCGCTCTCGCAGATCCGAGGATTCAGCCGACTCAGCTGCCTGGAGTGGAGCTGACTCATCTGATTTCTCTGCTGCGGGCTCTCCAGGAGAACTCTGAAACCAAAAACAACAACAGCAGCCAACAAAAACAACACCTTATACAATCTATTTTGCATAGATGACAATCAATGTTTCAGATGCAACTAGAGTTTCAAGCAAAGCAATCCTGCAGTGCTGTCGGTCGCCGAAGAACTACTTCAAAAGTAGGTGGTCAGCCTCGTAGCCTAGACCGTTCTTATTTTCATGTGCTACAGTCTATGCACAGTTGAGTCACCGTGTATACATTGGTATGCCGTGCTTGGTGGAATTCTAGCCTGGTCGTTCTTCGGCGCCCGGCAGTACCGTAAGCCAATAACAAAGTGCGGCCCACGGCGATCAGAGGCAGGAAAAAAGCAACCAAGGACCCAGGACGTGCATCACGCTACAGCAAAGTACGGAACTCTAGGGTACCTTGTAAAAAGGCCTTAGCCTGCAAGGCTTAGGCCTGTGGGGATTGCCCTAATCAAGATTTAAAAAATAATAATAACTGTGGGACTAGGCTACGAGGCTGACCCACCAGTAGAGCACTACAGGGAAAGGCAAGCTGAAGAGCACCCAGGCAGGGTAGAAGAAACATGGCGCGACTTGACGTCACGAACTGTGGGCTAGTTTTTTGGCGTAATGAATGTGCCGTACTTGGCACCAGCCTGTTTCACCTTTGCACTCAGTTCACTCCACAGACTGGGATTGTCAATGTGCACACAAAAAAAGTAGTCCTTCCAGTTTCTGCTTTGCAATGTAGTGGTGCAAGAGTGGATGAAATTCAGAGTCGAAAGTGACAGCCTTTGCCCATTGCTTTGTACTGTACTTGAAAAGTTCACTCTTCCAAAGTCAATAAAGTTACGAAGTGTCGAATAATTTCTCTCTAAATTCCTATTCAACCCGCTATAATGAACATCTCCCATTTAGCTCCTTACCTTTCCGCTATCCTGCTCTGCTTTGCTGCTTGCAGGCTTCTCGCCCGTGACGAACTTAGCATACAGTGGCTGCAGGTACTTGGTCCAGACCCACAACAGCAGGGGGACCACGAAACACGACACTCACACCATTTTGAAACGGACCTTCCAGACGAGATATCTACACTCTGTGCGTGATCGTCACCAAATCTACAGGGTTATGCCTTTCAATAACTGCCCCAACGTTTCAACTCAAACAACAGCTTGTCCAAACTCAGCAAAGACAAAGACTGCTGTTTTGCCTTTTTACCTTTCTATTCCAAACGTTTCTGAACCAGGAAATGCTCTCGTTTTGTTTATCAGAATGATCATGATGTAATGCTCGAGTCAGTACTACGTCATGCATGACTTTGGCGTTGCCATACGAACGAAAATGGCGTGCCCACGCCTACGGTCGGGCGCCGGCGGGCGGCGCGTCACCCAACCCACGTGGTGCACACAGTCTAGTACCACGCAGTGTTTTTGTAGTTTCCAATTCCAGTTTTGAAAATTGCTAGCATTTTTTTACCAGCAAATGCGACAGCTAGCAAAGCAAAAATGCTCGTCCTGTATGCTGTAGCTTGTAGTTTCTTCTCGATATTTTCCGTCCGTAGTCGTAGAGTTCGTTCAGAGATTTGAACGGCCTTGTCGTTTGTTTGCCTTTGTCCACGTGAAGGTAGTTCTAGTTTTGCTATAGCTATTATTTTGAAAGTTTGTACGTGGCGGTCCGTAGAATGGATGAGATAGTATTTATGGCTGCAGAAACGAATCCGCGACGGAACTGGCAGGTGCTGAGCAGTATGGTGTGTGACGTGACCACCCAACACCGGGACGCAGTAATTGCTTGTCCTAATCCCAAGGCTTGCAGTTTCGTGTTCAGTCCCGACGGCGGCAAGGTGTTCTTTCGCGGATATCCAGCTCGCAGACGACCGGCCACTTTGCTATACGCCGAAATCAACACCTCACACTCATCCTCACGGGCGGCGGAGGGGCCGTCCAGAGTTGATGACGTGGTATCCCGTGACGGTGTTGACGTCACGTATTGCTCCAGCCAGCACGCAGCAGTGGACAGTCTTCCCCGCGTCGAGTGGCACAGCGTGTTCAGCGACCTGTTGCCGCGGGAACCGCTGACGCGCGAGGAGAAACTGCTGCACGAGCGGCAGCGCACGGCATTCTCCAGCGTGTCGTATGAGTACAACCCGGCGTCGGACTCGTTTCTCTTGTCATGCTCGGGGAGAGTGTACGAGGCGAGGACGACTGCAGCGTCGACGGATTCGCCCTCTCAGGTATGTGCATGTAGGTATGTGGTGGGAAAGTCCGTACCCCCCCCCCCCCCCACTCCAGAGCCGGTACGTTTCCGTCACTGTTTTTGGGTTTGTCGCAGCGAAATCAGAACTTCTGACGTCAGTACATGTACTCAGTATAGTATAGTATAGTATAGTATAGTACAGTTGCTGTCCACAGATTTGAGTACTCAGTATATTACATGGTAGTTTGCACAAGTGAGGGTGCGACAGGAAATCTCAATTCCAAACTAGTACTCCATGAACAAGAACTAACTCCTTGTGCATGCGCACCCATCCTGATATTATTATGTAGGTATGTGGTTACTATGGTGACCGGTAGCCATGTACAATAATTGACTTAGCCCTGTGATGAGAAAAGGGACCAAGTGACATTTTCAGCCAAATTGAGTTTCGCGCTATTCTAATAGCTGGTTTCACGCAGAAACCGGTGCAAAAAACAGAAGTGTAATACAGTCAAATCTGCCGTTAGCGACCTCTGCTGTAGGCGACCATCTAGCGTTAGCGACCGATTTTCCGTGCACCGACGGTTTCACATACAAACTGATCTGTCCAGAGCGACCATCTGCTGTGCGCGACCAGCGACCGCGATTTCATGTACGGTGGCTGCATTCAAATTAAATCTGCTGTAAGCGACCGCGACCCAGGTTCAGTAAGGTGCGAAACTGTACTTGCCAGTGCGCGCTGTCAACTGCAAAGTGTGAAAATGCGCTGTCTTGCAAGTGCGATCGACTGGCGCCTGGCCTGTAATCATGGTAATGAGGCTGTGCTGTAGCTCTAGCTCTCAAGTCCAGGCGCTAGGCAGTGTCGATCTACTGCCGTGTCGCATACGCGTACTATACGGGTATGGTCGTCGTTGAATATCCAATAAAATGATATTAAAAATCACATTATTCTCGTCGATTTGAGTACATGGAAGCATATACCTGGTATGCCGAATTTACCATACATCTGCCGTAAGAGACCATCTGCCGTAAGCGACCGCTTTTTCTTGCACCAAGGGGCGGTCGCTTACGACAGATTTGACTGTATCTCCTTTCCACACAAAGTTACGGTAGTTTCGGTGAACACGATTCTAAGGTATATTTCGCATTTTCCGATAAGCGCGAAGCAAAGTTTGATCATCAATTACATGAAACTGTTGCCACCCAGAACACAGTATTTGGCTACAAATGTTGCGACATGGTACAGTCCATTTCAAAACTATAGACGCGTACCTAGGCAAAAACTGGTATGCCAGCATCTGTGCCACATAAAATCTGTGATCACTTTGTGCATAATTTTTTCCAAATTGAGCGTCTGTTATCCAATCGTTTAGAAACTATATGAGAGTAATTGTGGAGCGGACCTGAGCAATATTCCGAAAACTATTGTCAAAAAGTTCCAGCCAAATTTGAAATATTTCAAAAACACTGCGCGTCTATAGTTTTGAAATGGACTGTAGATCAGGCGCGTGCCCCGTATGGGTTCCTGGGTGCCCAGAACCCCCTTTTTCGCTGATTTTGCTTCATTTTTTGAAAATTTTCACAGGGGAGCCTCCCGGAACCCCCCTTGAACGGCACCGGCGCACGCGCCTGTAGATCTATCCACAACTGGCATGAAAAGAGGAAGATGATAGGGTATTCACTACACACACAAGATACAGTAAGAATGAGTGTGCAATACGTACAGATATTGCATTCCCAACAGAACAGAATCTAAGCGTAAGGTGTCAGTCAGATCCAACAAAACAGCTACTGCACTACGTAAAGCTAAAATAGTGGTGCATCATAGACGCCACCGAATTCGGTCCATGGCTCGTCTTGCCATCCTGTCCGATGGTGTCGGCTTTGTCAATCAGGTAATTGACCTGGTGTGTAACTGCCTCATTGTTCACACCAAAGATGTGCACCTTCCGCGGTGCCTTGAAGTAAAGCGGTCCTTCTTGCTGTGCAGACTGCGGCAGTGCCACATTCTGTGCATAGTCCAATGTGTAATGCACATTGTGGAGATCTCGGCTGCAGGGACCCTGCGCTGGCAGTTCTTCAGTGGCGTCTAGCTCTGCCTTGGCATCGACGGTTGCCTTCCTATAGAAGTCTCGTTCTGCTTGAGCAGCAGCAACATGCTCCTTGAACGCGTCACACGAAGCCAGCTTCTCTGCATCTGTCCGCGTTTCTTGAATGCGTCGCCGGTGGCTCTCGCAGTGAGAGCACACATCTATGCGTGGCGACATGATCTCGACATGAGGCATGAGGCAGGCGATCCTTCCATATCGCACGGAAACTATGGTACCCCACAGCTCGCACTGCAGATGCCGTACGGTACAAGACGCAACATATGACTTGTGTATGGTGACGACTGTTGAAGACGCTGGCAGGTATGTCGGTGGTGTCCTAGCACGGCCATGCAGTGGTGCAGGATGCGGAATACCAAACTGCTCTGCGTACGACTTCATAAATTTCACCACGTTGGACACAGTAGAGAAGAAGAAGGCATGCTTTGGCCTCTTACCAACGTTTCCGTGGATACGCTGAACAGGGCCGTTGTCTTCCAGGTGTTTCTTGATATTCTTTAACTGCTTTACACCAATAGAGTAGAGGTAGCGAAACGCACCAGCACAAATTTCTTCCCCCTGGAACGAGTATCTGTAATACTGGTGCTTGCGTTTAGGTGGTGCTCCCTGAGTGCTCCCTGAGTACTTGCACGACTGCAAGAGGCCAATAATCAAGAGGTCCAATTCGCTTTTCTCCATTTCGGCGAAGTTCAGCTGCATTTGTTCCACCTCAGCTGAGTCAAATTTTGATAAACATTTTTTGCTGCAGCCACAACTGTGAGTCGCGGGCTGCGCTGCAGCCTCTGCCGCCTGTGGAACCAAGTCTCCAGTTGCAGAAGGTTGGTCAAAGTAATTTGCAGCGGCACCATTGGTATCAAACTCGAGCTCCAAGTAGTGCTCTAGGTCAGCGTCGTCCTCATCGCTGGAGGACAAAGCCTGAACTCTCACTGGTGACGACAGTTCGCCATCAGAGCTGTCACTGGAGGAGCTGGAAGAAGCAATTTCGACTTCGATGCCATGAAAGTCTCGCTCAAGCTCAACTAAAGCTTCGCTGAGTTCTGGGTCCACGGAAAACGAAGGCAGAAGCGAAATTTTGACCAAAGAGAACTCACAACTAGCTAGCCGACAACCAAAAGGCAAAAACGAACAAAGAAACACGAACGACGCGCATTTGTGCGTAGGCTTTGCTCCGCGATGCGTCACCCGATTTTGATGAATCACGTACCTACGGAAAGGTCAGGATCATAGCTATCAAGACGTTTTTACCGTGATGCAATGTGGTAAACCAGTGCAAAGTTACAGTGCAATACAGTGCGCACGGTTGAAATCACACCGGTTTCGTGAGTATGTAGGATTCCTTTTCCTACTAGTAATACAAGACTATTCCCTGGTTTCATCAGACACTCACACTGTTCATATCGATAGTAAAACTAATGTTACTTGTCATGAAGGAGAAGAGAGAGAAAAGGCAAGCAACACGTGAGCATGCGCGCGGCTTACAAGGCCAGAGATTCGTCACGTGGACAGGAGCAGAAAATACGAAATACAAATGTAAGAAATAATAAGTAATCATTGGCCTATACTACACAATTCCCCTCCTCTCACCATTCACGACCTCGTGAATAATAGGCAAGCAGGGCAAAAACAATTAAATTTATAATAATTACGGATATATAATGACCTAACTACAAAACATAGTCATCAAATCTCGCAGGAGCAGTGCGGATCCGGCCTGATCGACGCACTAAAACTGGAGTAGCAACAGGAGGAGGTAGAGGTGATAAGGCAACAGGCTGCGACAACGGAGGCGTACTTGGAACAGAGGCATCGGCATCATGTGGCACAACAGGAACAAAGTTATTAGCTGACAAACTCACTGGGTTGGGGAGATCATGGACAGAAGACGGTAAGGAAACTGGACACGAGGAAGTAACTGGCTTCAAGCGATTGAAGTGAACAGTACGTTCAACTCCCTTCAGCAACAACGTGTATGGCGTCGGACCATGAACACGCACAATAGTATGTGGACCAGACCAGAAACGATGAAATTTACGGTGCTCGCCAGCACGAATAACTGGATCATGAAGATATACTTGCTGACCGACAACATAAGGCTCACCATGAACGCGACAGTTATAGAACTGTTCCTGAGACGCATGAGCAAGATCAGCATTATGACGGGCTTCAACGTGAATGTTCCGCAGAGAAGTGTCGAGATTACGGACATAGGTATGCATATCAGTGGAAGGTGGCAAAGGTAAATTGAACACAATATCAGCTGGTAACCGGACATCCGCACCATACAGAAGGCGCGCTGGACTGAATCCAGTGGACTTGTGCACTGCAGCACGATATGACAGCAAGACGAGAAAGAACGTTGCATCCCACTCCGTACTGGTTGGAGTAATGTGGTCACGCAGCAGACCTAGAAGAGTGCGGTTGACGCGCTCCACCAGACCATCGCCAGAAGGATGATACGGCGTGGTTCGCGTCTTCCGGATACCAAGGAGACGGCAGATATCCGCAAATAGCCGAGATTCGAATTGAGCCCCTTGATCTGAATGAAGCTGTTCAGGTGCACCGAACCGACTGATCCAACCATTAACGACAGCTGCAGCGACCGAAACAGCAGTGATATCGCGCAAAGGGAATGCCTCGACCCATCGCGTAAAGTAATCCGCCATGACCAGGAGATATGGCCAGGGAGTAGTACAATACCGGGAGATGACACGGGCACACATCCGGGATTACGAGCTTTGCCTCACAAAAAAATACAAACCGCACGAAAATTCAAATTTTTGCTCTTTTGACAGCGCTGAGAAGCCTTCAAATAGTGACGAGAAGACCAGACGTATCCCTTCGTGACAAGCTGCCACTTGTTCTTTTCAGCTCGAGCCTTTTTGGGAGCTAGTCTGGTACATCGTCCACACTGCTGCCAAGTCTCGACTCCCCAACATGGATGGAAGTGACGAATATGGAGGACGCTATCCTAGGTAAGTAACGTGATGGAATTTTCTCATCTTGACATGGTGTAACGCGAACCTGAATTTCTCATTTGGACCCACTCGGACACCTCACCAAGTAAGTTGGGATATTTCGAAACTATACCTATTTGTCTACCATTTTACTTCATCTCAACGTGTTAGAGACTGCAACACTTTGGAAAACTCATTCCGAAAATTTCGAAACTTTAGTTGTATAGATTTGAACATAATGTTCAAGATCACTTGTTTTCAGCACTGAATGAGGCCAGGGCTGGTTGCTTTTTTAACTCCCAAAACTCGTGGACAGAAGAGGAAGAGCGACGACTTGGGTGTGGCTGCGAAGTCTGCCTGCCCAACGCCAATTGCAATTACACCCACACACATACACACACCCTCTTGTACTTGTACACCACACACGCGCGCGCACGTGCGCATACATAAAACTATTTGTCTTTATCCTTTTGTGTTTGACATGATCACCTTTTGTACTACTCCCTGGTGATTTTGAATAACATGAATTGCACAGGGATGACTTGTGGCATTGTACGCTGTACACGATTCCACGGTGCCATAAAAGTAACATTGGTTATAATCATGGATTATACCATGGTACGGTACGGAGGGCCTGTTTTCAGCCAATCAGCGCTCATCTAGCCATGGTTATATTGGCCAGTATAAATCCCGCGTGGGATTTATACTGGCCAATATAAATCCCGGTGCACGGTACTTACGTTAGGGCACTGCCCATTCACAACAGACACCACATGCACGTGTACACTCCACACAGAACGGCACACTGACGAGGAACAGTACACAATGGAAAAGAAGAATGACCTGGAATTCGTCTACAGAGTATTCTATTATACTGAATCTGAGGATAAAGAACGTCGAATAACCACGAAGTATCCCAAATGGGTCAGCAATGTACATTGTACTTCAAAGAGTTGAAGATCATCAACAGACTGTCTCCTTCGTAACTAAGTTTATAATACAGAGTGTACTTCAACCGGATTGGAAAATGCTAGATTGGATTGAAATGTGATACAGTGATACAAAACAGTGTATGCAAATGCATCTACTTGCAAGTAGTAAGCAAAACTGATTATAAGATGCCGCATGTTAAAATCAGCACTGTACCATAATTATAGTAACACTTACTCCCAAAGAGTCCAAGCTGTAATCTAACTAGTGACGGTAGTTTGATTCAACGACAAACTCCAGCACCCCAGCAATTCAGTTGATTTCCGCACCGCTCACGAGACAAGATCATGAAGATGCTACTATATGCACTGGAACTGAAAGGAAATCTTATGCCAAACATCCACGGAGGAATCTCCTTCTGATGTTGCTCGACCATTCTTTCAATTGACAACTGATAACCATCAGAAGATGTTCATGTACTGCATGATGTACGAGATCTCCAAATAGGTTCGTTGTTCTGGAAATGCATAGGGGTACCTGGCATAAGTAGGATATGACCCTCCTAGTCGGGTTATACCGTACCCTCATATAAATCCCTCCTGCTATCGCAGTCGGGATTTATATTCAGAGGGTATAACCCTCTGACTCGGGTTATATCCTCTACGTAATGATATTGTACGATTCTGATTGCGTACGCTCTTGGTGGCCATATTTCATCGTCACGCAGCTCCCCACAAAGTACAAATTGTAGTAAAAGCAATTACGTATAGTAATATGCAGACACATACAACTAGTAGTCACACAAAGTATCTATAATAAGCACACGTACTAGTAGTACATAAGCAGGCTATCTTTATCCTTTTACGCTTGGTCTGATTACCTGCATACATGACTTACACGGCATGGTCACTTGCACCAGTAACAATGTACATAATTCCACACTGCCTTTATCATCAACACCAGTTCCTGTTAACGCGTAACATCTCAGGCTTTGTAGCAAGGAGTAGCACAATACCATTGTACCATTGTGCTACTCCTTGCTTGACACAGACATGCGTCATACTCATAGTGACATTTGCGAATAGCTGTCTTAGCAGTATAAAATTTATTTTATTTTGTGTTTCACTCAGACGACTATAGCATCTGGATTCGGAATAGCCTTACTATCTTGAGACGGGTCAGCCATACGAGTCAGCCATACCTGAAACATGTTGTTCCGGCATTGTGACTAAAACTTGCGTCTATTCCCCTAGAAACGACGTGAGTAACTAAAAGTAATACAAATTAAATTAGGAAGAAAAATTCACTCTTACAAGCCGCCCACGTAAATACTGGACACACTGACTTCGCTCGGGTGTGACAGACAGCATCGAACAAATAATTCGGTGATGTCAGAAGCCATTCCAACCCAGTAGAAACGCAGACGAGCTTGAGACAGGGTTTCTCCACACCAGGATGGTTTAGCAGTAGGAAGAGAATGGGGATTGTTCGCGGGCGTGGATGGCACCCACCTCAATCGCCTTTCGGACGGCTGCATCCAACGACGCAGGTCGTGGAGAGGCAAGTGCAAGACGCAGGTCTTTCGTTGCCTGGCCGTTGATGAACAACTGGAGCAGCATTGAGTCCAGGAGCGGCCCACTCTATCCGGGATAAGCCTTGCGTGCCAGACGTCGCAGCTCCTGCGCGAACGCATACTGGCCTGGGTTTCAGTGGCCAACTTCATTCTCTGTCGGAGCGTCGCCTCGTGCATAAGGGCCAGTTGCGGAGGTTCCAGTCTCGCGCGCAGCGCTTCGACTGCCTCGCGATATGTGATGTTGGGCGAGTTGGTGACGATGTCCGTCAACATCTCGTGTGGTACGCCAACCAGACAACAGGCAACAGGCGCAAACATTGTTCATGGGTGTAGCCTAACAGGGCACAAGCGTTATCAAAGTGGCTCATATAATTATTTACAAAATCTTGTCCAGGTTGACTGCCAAACGTTTCTGGGAGCAAGATCGGTTTGGGCAAGGATGTGGTGGGCGGCTTGAGCATGTGAGAACTTACTTGAACTTGCTCGTCCTGCTGAGACTGGCGACTGTGGTGGTGAGGGTAGTCGTTCGTCGCGTGGTGTGCTGCTTGCTGCTGCATATCTGTTGATATCATAAAAACTCATCTCTTCTCTCTTTCGTGCCTTCCGAGTCTTTTTCCAAAAACCCAAATAAATTCGAAGCATTTGTGCTATAGACTATACTAGACTAGTGTATAGTATAGGAACTCAAGCTGAAGGTGCCCGGTAGAGAGACGTGCCCGTATCTGAGGCGTCCGGATAAGAGGCGTTTGCTTTGAGTGTACAGGTAGTGCATGCACGTACAGAAAACAAACAAAATGTAGACAGTACAGGCAGGCGCCGCGCGATGTTGCAAAGACAGGCAAACACTGAAGCAATCGACAAGCACTGAAGCAATCAACAAGCAGGCACTCTAATCATCATGCACATAAAAGAGCGAGCAGCAAGAGACGACAGGAACATCATTTAAGTTACTAGTAGTTTGACAGGCAAATCTACGACATCTCGGAGGTAGAAACTTGGGTGGTCCAGAGTGTCAACGACTCAAGGCTTCATCGGAGACGATCCACACACGCGGCTCAGGAGACGAGATCGAGAGCGTTTACCGCTGACACCAATGTAGGATTCCCTTTCCTAATAGTAATACAAGACTATTCCCTGGTTTCATCAGACACTGACTCACACTGTTCATATCGATAGTATAACTAATGTTACTTGTCATGAAGGAGAAGAGAGAGAAAAGCTTTAAAGGCAAGCAACACGTGAGCATGCGCACGGCTTACAAGGCCAGAGATTCGTCACGTGGACAGGAGCAGGAAATACGAAATACAAATGTAAGAAATAATACGTAATCATTGGCCTATAGGCTATACTACAAGTACTCATTTTCAAACGCGTTTTGTCAGTTTTCAGTTGGACTGCACTTGGTCCCTTTTCTCATCACAGGGCTAATTTATTTATTATCAACAAAGAGGTTCCCTTTCGCCAGCAGCGGAGAGGGCTGAACACAATAATGTGGAGCACTCTTACCGTAAAGTACCGCCAGAGCGCCCCACCTTGATTTTACAGCCAAGGGAAGAAAATCGTATGGCAGAATGCTACTTCAAAGTACTACAGTCCATTTCCAAACTATAGACGCGTACCTAGGCAAAAACCGTTATGCCAGCATCTATGCCACATAAAATCTGTGATCACTTTGTGCATAATTTTTTCCAAATCGGGCGTCTGTTATCCAATCGTTTAGAAACTATAATGAGAGTAATTGTGGAGCGGTCCTGAGCAATATTCCGAAAACTATTGTCAAAAAGTTCCAGCCAAATTTGAAATATTTCAAAAACCCTACGCGTCTATAGTTTTGAAATGGACTGTAAGTTTGTACGGTGTGAGAACCTTTTTGTACTAAGGTCACACTCGGCATGTTTTTATGTGGAGCTCGCATCAGCTCGAAGGTAAACTGGGTACGGATTGACTCCACAACATGCAATGTGTGTACAAGGTCCGTGTCGTATGACCTACAGACAGGAAACCACCTCCGCAAGACGACCACGAAAGGACGAGGTGGTGGGGCGCTCCGGCGGTACTTTACGGTACACGCAAAAGGCACAAAGGGAGTTTGTAGAGTTTGTCGCAACCCCGAGTACGGCGCCACCGTGACATCGCCTGATGAGTGCATTGAGCAAGAAACTCGTAGTTGTGACTAACTCTACTAACCGTCTTTTGTGCCTTTTGGGTGCACATGATATACAGTACAGTATAAGCAGAAATAGTCGTCTGGAAATTAGTTTCATCTTTTTTTGTCCAAGGAGCTTTTGGAATAAATTAATGTCGATTTTTTTAAAAGTTTTGTGAGCTGCCTTTGGAGTGAAAAAATTGTCTCAGCGCCTTCTAGGTTCAGCCCGGTCCCATAGCTCAGTGGTTAGAGCATTGCTCATGACAAGCAAGGTCCCGGGTTCGAGTCCTGGTGGGTCTGGCGATATTTTCTCTTTTCAGGCAGTTCACTTCCCCAACTGATCCTTTGTATTAAATGTCGATTTGTCCAGCTTTTCTTTACACTCTTATGATACATGGATGAGATTTTCATTTTTCAACCGAAAATTTTTTCGTATAATTTTCATATTCGCTTTCATGTTATTGGGTTCTATGCCCGTTTGAATTTGCGAATCAAAATAAATACAAACAAACAAACAAAACCGAACGAACTCCCTTTCTTTGGAGTTGGACGAAATTATTGACCGACGACATTTTCTGCCTGTACAGTATATATCTTTACTTATAAAAGAGAGGCACCTGTGACGTGTGTCTGTGTGTGTGTGTGTGTGTCACGCTCCTTATAAATAAGAGGCACCTGTGACGTGTGTTTTTGTGTCACGCTGAAGCGCTGCGGAGCAGCGCTGCCCTGAGCACGCGAAGCGTGCGAACAGTGTAGCACAGTGTAGCTAGCTAGCGGCCGCAGAAGCACTGAGCACGCGAAGCGTGCGAATGTGTGCTAGCGGAAGCAGCCACAGAAGCACTGAGCACGCGAAGCGTGCGAATCGTGTAGCCACCACCACCACGTGCTGAGCACGCGAAGCGTGCGAACAGTGTACGTGGTAGCAGCCACGATCAGTACGAGTAGCAGTAGCAGCCGCGCGCAGAAGCACTGAGCACGCGAAGCGTGCGAATCATGTAGCCACCTAGCCTAGGCCATAGGTAGCACAGCAGCCGCACAAGCGCTGCGGACCACGTGAACCGTTCTCTGCAAATAGAAACATCTGCAACAAAAGGATACAAAAGATCTGCACTGACTGCACTCTGCATCTGATCTGCAGTGAAGAGCGCATCGCACTTTTGTTCGTAAGTTTATGAATTTTTTGAGCCGCTTCATCCTCCACCAGGTGATGGACAACCCTGACCAGCCTCCCGAAGGCGTAACAGACGTCCCTCCTTCTCCTTCCAACCATGAAGAACCTCCCTCATGCTCACCAGGACTTCAGCGGTCTGGCCACCACCACGTGCTGAGCAAGTGTGCTGTTCATGTACTTGCTTCACCCGCATGCCACATTCAGCCAGGCAACGCTGGCGGGGGTGCTGCTAGTGCCTGTACAGTATATATACAGTATAATGATGTTTTTTTAGTTTTTTTTTAGACAAAAAATCACACACCATTTGACGGCACAAAGCAGCAAGGCAGCAATGAGACATATGGAATAGCAGGAGTGGAGGAGAGGCAGGGGCAGCTTGACCGACCATAGGGTCTCGGCTTCATTGCAACCCGAGCGCTCCACTGTGTGACTCGTACTAGGCATTACATTCTTTATGAATACATGAACCGTAAAGTACCGCCAGAGCACCCCCCGTCTCTCCCATGCGCCCCTCCCTGATTTCTTGTCAGGAAAGTGATAAGGATTGTATCGTCGTATAGCTCTGTGAAATATGATGCCGCACTGCACTGCAGACGCTTGCTCGACCCGGTTGGAAATGTACACAACAGTTCATACCCTCTTGATCAGAGATCGCACAAACCCTGGATTTTCACGGGTTTGTACGCCTCCCTGCTCTTGACCTTTGGTCGGTGTATCAGACGAACACACAATTTTTGTAGGGTGAGTACTTGTTCATAATTATAGTACTGAATGCGGCAAGTAGGACTCGCCCATCCGCCCCTCCCCACCTGGATCTCCTAGAAGTTGTCGCGGAGGTAGGGGTGCTCTGGCGGGATTTTACGGCACTAGTATTAACATGGTATTATATTTCATGCTGTCAATCTAACAATTGCGTAGTATTAACATGTTTATTGGTTGACAGTATGTTACAAGGCGGAGGATGCACTGTGCTTGAAAACAGTGCTCCTGACTACAACCATCATCGGTTGGCACTGTTTTTAACACGGTGCGGCGTCCTCCGCCTTGTAACATCCAGTCTACTGATCAACATGTAAATCTATCAAACAAGGCTTGCATATGTACGACTGAGGTCAGATGAGCAAGGTCTGGCTGTAGTCCAGCTGAGAGCCTGCTGGTTTTGCCTGCGTTGTTGTTCTGTTTTCAGACTACACTCCCGTCAGAGCGACACGCAGTGGCTGCCAGCACGCGTGCCGACCAGCAACGTGGTGCGGACAACGGCAGCCGTAGCCGGGTTGCAAGTGCTGCTGCTCCCGCTGGCAACCCGGCCGCCCTCTGCTCCCTGTCGGAACCCGTGTTGGCGTCACGCGCCTCGGCCCGCATGGACCTGCAGTGGTGCCCCGGTTCCAGGGATGTGTTTGCCTACGTCCTGGATGACGATATCTGGGTGTCGTCAACCGCTGGCGGGGTGGAAACACGTCTAACCTACTGCAATAATGGTAAGCGTTTTTGGAATTGACGCCTTTGAGATGATTGAGCAGTGCACTGTAAGGCCAGTAATGTTACCGAACATTTAATTCTAACGATTAAACGAATTTAAACAATTCGTTAAGATTTGAAGTAAGATTTGAAGTCATTACGTGCAAAACTATAATGTATGTTTACAGTTATTTGCCGGTTTTCAGACAGAATTTGTTAGCATTTCACCTCGCTATTAAACCTACAAAAATCCGGAGATCGTTAACTTTAATTGACTTTAAAACACCTGGTCTTACAGTAATACGTGTAGTTCGCCATGAAGTACTTTTTACCGAAGTACTGTTTTCTCTGTTCTGAGTGGGGAGCCTGATGAACGTGCTATCTTGTATGTGTGTCCGTGCGTGTGTGCGTGCGTCCGTGCATTCGTGTGTTTTAAACAGAAGTTCAGCATTTGGTTTTTGGTGTTTTGAATTTGTTTTTGCCGCCGTTGTTCCCATCAGGCGAGACAGACGTGGCTCGGAACTTCACCAAGGCTGGAATGCCTCCTTATGTTATGCAGGTATGGGTGGGTGTGTGTGTGGCTGGGTGTGTGTGCGCGTGTGTGTGTGGAGGGGGGGGGGGGGGGGGATGCAGCATCATGCACAACAAAACGATGTGCTTCGCTCGTCTCAAGAAGACATGCGGCAACTGGCGGTGCAAAGTTTCAAAGCACAATTTATCGATTGTATCGTTCATTGCATGACAGCAGTGTAACTGTACACAGTGCTACAACCCACACAACCCCGACGTACTAGCCCCAGTCTCCCTGATGATTGATTTTCAGCATGAAACTCGTCAGTAGAGACATTTAAATCCCTTTTTGTTCCACCTGATTTTCGTTTGTTCTTCAATTTTGTCTGTTCTATTTTTGGCTGAATCACGAAATCTGCTGGTTTTATTCAGCCTGCTAATCTGACGGGTTTGTGTGTTTGTTTTTCCGCTGGTCCCAATTTGCAGGAGGAATTTGAGTGCTTTTATGGGTTCTGGTGGCAGCCACAAGGTATGTGGAATCACGTGTGCCTGTGTGTATGTGTGTGGGTGGGTGTTAGGGTGGGAGGGTGTACTCCACTGCGTATACCGTAAAGTCTTGTATAAAAGCCGCGGCTTCTATGACTTTCTTGGTGAAATTTTGCAGGCTTCTATACAAGACAGGTATTTCTATGTATGTCAACACTAAAACCAGGCTTATGTGTGATTTGATGGGCCCAAAATTGCGGCTTCTATTCAAGTGCGGCTTTTATACAAGACTTTACGGTACATGTGTTTTCAAGTCTCAAAAGAAATCAAGAGAAAGAGAGAGAGAGAGAGAGAGAGAGAGAGAGAGAGAGAGAGAGAGAGAGAGAGAGAGAGAGAGAGGAGAGAGAGAGAGAGAGCGAGAGAGAGAGAGAGAGAGAGAGAGAGAGAGAGAGAGAGAGAGAGAGAGAGAGAGAGAGAGAGAGAGAGAGAGCACATACACACGCTCGCTGGCACGGAGATCACAACTACATGGCAGGGGAGAACAGATGATGACGACAGCGACCAGCGTAGGAATTACGGGCATTAATAATTAAGAGGGACATGGGAACCTTTTCAGTGCCTGAGCAAGCCATTTCCTGGCCATCGCACGCGTGCCAGAAGAGCTGAATTTCAGTGGATGGATAAACGTCACGTTTCACTGGCTCCACATCTCCTGCGTAGCTTTCGGTGTACGCGAATCTAACAAATAGCCAGTGGCCGGCCATGGCGATAAGTCAGTATCCACGTTCTCCGCGATCACATTCAGCAGGGTGGGCAAGGCAAGCTCCTCAAACAGGTTGCGGAATGCATGCGCCATGGTCAGGAAGGGAGCCGTAAGATGTCTGGGTACGTAGCCAACGTCCGACACGGATTTCTCCAGGATTGCAGGCCACCTCGGTTGCAAGCACTGCATGCGGCTGACCAACTCCTGCGGTATGCATGCCTCCGGGAAACGATGGGCGCCGAACGCCGAATGATTCATCCAGTTGAGATGGTGGTGCGAGCTGTTGAAGGCATCTACCACGCGCCACAGCTTACTCATCCAGACGCGCTGCGGCTGCAGCAGCACAGTGCGTGCCAGCGTTGGGTAGTTGAGGAACACGTCATCGCCAATCCACAGGTAGCTGCCGTGGTCCGAATGGTCGAGCGTGGCCTGGGCGATGGCACGGTGCAGCAGGAGTCCCTTCTGTAGATCTACGCCAGTGACATTCCAGTGAGCACTGGCTTTGGGCCCATAGAACACAACGCCGGCAAAGATGCCCTGGTACAGCTCCAGCAGAAACTAAGTATTTGCGTAGTACGCATGATTGAAAAGTACGATCAGCAGTGTCCGGTGCGCACCAAAGCGTCGGCCACGTTCCGCATTCGCTGGCCTGTGAATCGGTTTGTACGGCCTAACTTTATTGCTGTCCGTGCTGGTGGTGGTTGGGTAAACAACGCCTGTGAAGTTGTCCACGTCCTTGCAACACTCGTCCAGATGTGCCTGCGTCAGTTCACTATTTACAGTAGAGCCATCTTCACCCGGCGTTGGCGATACAGACTTTTTGTTTGCCTGCTGCTGCTGCTGTTGCTGCTGCTCATAACGCTGCCATGCCAAGCAGCCAGGGAAGTCAACCAGTGCTCCGGCATTACGCTGAATGGCGGCTATTGCCATGCGCCTGTACTCACCGCTGCCGCCGCCGGGTATTCTGGCAAAGACAACTTGATGCCGAGCGCACCAGCCTATAGCTGTTTTCATCTGGTTCTCTCTCCTGTACCAAAGCTCTGCGCCTTGCAGCTGCTGTTCGGAACGTCCATACCAAGGCCGTTGTTCATTGGGAGCTTGTTCCGGCAGCGCTTTGTTTGATGACGCCGTCGGAAAAGGTAGGAATCCAGATTACCTAAATCTAGTCCTTTGGAGCTTTGGAGCAGTTGCTAACTGCTTCCATGTCTGGTTGACGACGGGGTATAGCGTAAGACAATCCAATGGCCAGTTTGTGCGTGTATGCGCCTGTTTGCATGTGCCCGTGTTTGTCTAGATGAGAAGGGACTTTCCCGCACGGAGAATGGCACTGACCCGCGCTATCGCATTCTCTATGAGCAGGTAAGGCTACATGTACATGCCATGCTGCTCAATGAAATCCAGTCACGTCACTCAAGTTCGCACCTTGCATCATTTCGCATCCCAGTGTTCGCAGGTCTATGGCTGCGCAACACCTGACGCGTACTTGAGTGACGCGATTGGATTTCGTTTAGCAGGTATAGCTATATGTACATGTTTCAAATCTTTATTCTCTGCTCCAAATTTGTTTGCCCGAGCATCAGCATGCACACCCAGCTCTATCACACACAGCAGCCATTTGAACATGCGGTGAATGCAGACCTACTGCACGTTGGTGAATGCAGACCTACTGCACGTTGGTGAATGCAGACCTACTGCACAAGACTTCTTGACATAGCTAGATAATGGCGCTATGCGCCTTGGAAGAAAGCCAGCGCTGTAGCCCGAACTTATTGTCAGCAATACATAAGATTAAGGCAGAAAACTAAGGCATCGGCAGCTTCAGCATTTGCTAGGCTTCAGGAACCATGCTTTACTACTTCGTTTTTGAAGTACAAAAAACTCGCCAAGCGAATAGACCAGAGCATCATGAGTCACCCGACTACAGTCTGCAGCACACACTACAGCGGATAACGGCAGCGCACACTTAGAAGACAGTTGACCAGGGTGGGTGGGTGGGCAGCTGCACACTTGGCAAGAAGAAAAACAATGATCTGCAGAATCACAGCAACAGCACTTTCAACCACAGCACACTGCCCTCGTACCCGTTCCGCACGCACGTGCAAAAAATATTAACAGAGAACTAGATTTCTCGTTTCTTTCGCTTCGCTCAGCCAACGAGGAATAAACATTTCTCTGCTCCAAATTTGTTTGCCCGAGCATCAGCATGCACACCCAGCTCTATCACACACAGCAGCCATTTGAACATGCGGTGAATGCAGACCTACTGCACAAGACGCACAAAGCATAGCCGGGTTTACAGTCCATTCAGAAAAAGATGGACTTCTAGCTTTTGGCCATAAATGGGTCAAACTTTGAGTTTTTTTAGAATTTTTTTCTGCAATCCCTATGGAATCCTCTTCCAATTATGTTTCTGAAGTCTATTTGTCCAAAAAGCAAGCCATAACAAGAATAGGATATTGGCCAGGTTTTGCCCCAGAAGCATTGAATTGGAAAAAACCATCAAAATCCAGGCCGTTTGACCCTGCCTGCAACAGTGCATTGTGGGGTTCGAACCCCAGTTCAGGTACCCTTTTTGGACTCTTTTTCAAAGTTCAAATTTCGCAGCACTGCACTGTGTACAATGAAATCACGAAAAATCGCCAAATACGGGAGCTCGCCAGAGCCAGAGCCCATCTTTTTCTGAATGGACTGTAGTACCCTATCCATGATAGGAGCAGGAGACTCGGTTGAGGTCGCCGAATACTTTGGCTAGTCACGATGTGCGCTGTCCCCGTCTACCCCTCGGTGGCAGTTCGCGTCTCAACGGGCAGATCACTATCCCTCACCAGCAGCCACAGCAGCATCAACAACATGGCACCTGGTGCCCGGCACTTCGGATCCAGGATCCCAGCAGCTCAGCGTAGCACCCGGTGCTACCTGCAGATATAACATACAGCACACAAAGACACGCAGCACTTCCGCAGTACTTGTATAAACTTTGGATGGTTGTATTGTATTGTATTCACAATTTATGAAATCGGACGCACAATATGACATCGGTCTAGAACTAGCCACACTGAATTATTATATCAATCAGAGTACAGTCAGTATCGCCTATAGCGTTGGTGTTTGATTTTGAGCATTTTATCACTATAAGCGATATATTACTATGACCGATACTGCATGGAATGTATGCGAGTGGGGTGTCAAACGACTCAGCGCGCCGTGCACATACGCACTACATACATATACAATGTCATGTTGCTGGCTGTAGCTCCTGACACACAAAATCAGCATTTCCTCATGATGGAGGCATATTTTGGCAACTTGTACGTGCTGAACTCACCAAACAACACTCACTGCACAAGTTCTTCACGAAGAAGTAACACCCTGTTCTCCTCTGCCATCACTTGATTTTACATCAATCACTATAACCGATGCAAAAATAATGTAATAAAGGTCTTTTGAAATATGAATTTGATCACTATAGGCGATAAATTACTATAGACGATTATTACTATACGCGATAACTGTGTATACTTAGTTATGGCAAATGAAAATGAATTTGAGAAATTGATCACTATATCCGGTATATTACTATAGCCGCCAACCTTATAGGCGATACGGACTGTATAAATTATACAACATAGCTATGATGTCAAATATTGCTGCACTCCTCCGCGACGTGTTCGTATCCTTCTTACATTGGCCGCCGATTTTGCTGGCCAGCGGCCGTCGGCTGCTGCGTGCACACTCTGACGAAATGCCCTGGCTGCCCACATCTGTGGCACACCGGAGGGGGCCGAAAGTTACCTGGCATATGCTGAATGGGACCTGGATGTGGACGAGGTGGGATCCCCATCCCCTGCCCTGCCTGAACATTAGCATCGACCGAACCTAGGCTACGTACACCTCCCGCCGCTTTCTTTTTCACCCCTTCTGCTTGCATTGCGGCCTGCAGCCGCTTCTGCTTTTTGGAGCCTGTCACCAGGTCCATGAGCAGGTTGCCTCCTTGGAGTGCAGTCGCCACCTGGTGGCCATGGTTTTAAGCGACAACAAGCCACTCCTGCCTCTCTCTAAGTACACGCTCACCTTTTTTCGCTGCTCTTCTCCTTTTTCTCTTTGACTTCGACTTCATTGAGGCAATGCTGTCCAACAATTCCTCGTTCAATGCAAACTGTTTTGCATAGCTGGTCGTCTTCCAGTTCAGCTCCGTGGGTGCTCCGGACTTCCTTTTTTGCCTCGGCGAGCGGGATCTTGATCTCGACTCTGAGGAGGACGAGGACGAGGACGACGATGATCTTTCATCAGGGGAATTTCCCCCTCGTCTTCTTTTCAGCGACCTGCCTCGTTCTGCCAACCTTTCCATGCCTCTTTCCAGCATTCGGATCTTCATGCCCAAGAGCTCTTGCCCGCTCTCGAACTCCGTGGCTGCCTTGGACGCAGCAGCACCAGCCTGTTGTGGAGCTGCAGTTGGGGGTGCCGAGGGCTGGTGTTCCACTGCCGTTTCGTACTCGGACGACGACGACGTGGTTCCGACCCTATCGGAGTCGGGAAACTCAAATACGGCTGAGGCACGAGCGCCTCCTCTCTTACCTCTACCACGACCAGAGTTCACAGCTTTTCCCTTCCGACCACACATTCCTCTATTTACCAGCACGAGTTGCATAGAAGATCTACCAGCGTCAGTTCTTCTACGCAACTCGTGCTGGTAAATTGAGGAATGTACACAATTTTGTACTTTGTTCTCAGCATGGTGAATGTGTGATTGGGAGGCTCAACCTTGTGTTGCTGCTGCTGCTGCTGCTGCGGCTGCTTCTGTGTGTGCGTGCGTGCGTGTGTCAGTTCTTCTACGCAACTGATGCTGGTAAATTGAGGAATGTACACAATGTTGTACTTTGTTCTCAGCATGGTGAACGTGTGATTGGGAGGCTCAACCTTATGTTTCTTGCTTCTGCTGCTGCGGCTGCGGCTGCTGATGTGTGTGCGTGCGTGTGCATGCGTGTGTGTGCGTGGTGCGCCTGTGTGGTGCGTGTGTATGCAGGTGGATGAACACCAGGTAGACATCGTGACGATATGCGGTGACCCCGAGCCAGAACGGCTGCGCTACCCCAGAGCAGGTGAGTGTGTGTTTGTGTGTGAGACGTGCAGCCATGCATAACCACAGATCTACCGTATTTTCCAGAGTATAAGGCGCATTTTAAATACCAGTAATCCACCCCCCAAAAAGTCGGTGCTGCTTATACTACGATGGTTAAATTAACGGTGATAAACAGGGTAGATGTGTGTATGTTATGACGAAAAAGTCTAGTAGGTGCGGCGTATACTCCGGAAAATATGTATATACAGTCGTCCCTCTTTAATCCAGCAGTCAGCACTTTATAAACCAGCACCCTCGATAAACCAGCACAATTTTCAGTAGCCAAAATGTCCTTTTCATGCATATTGCAGGAGTAAATCCGATTTGTTAATCCAGCACCCACCTTAATCCAGCAGATTTTCCGTGGCACAAATGGTGCCGGATTATAGAGGGACCACTGTAATACAACCCAACAGTATGCTTGTACGTGAAAATATAAACCGATATACAAACCGAGGCGCAGCCGATGCTTGCTTATGGTTTATATTTCACGTACTTGGTCCGTTTCATCGCAATTGTCGCTTATCTCCCACGCACCTTTTGACAGGTAAAACCCAGTCAGATCTCGATATCTAACTCACATCCGTTTGGGAGGTTGTGATGGCAAGATAAAAGGAGACCAGAAAGAAAAAAACATCGCGACTAGCGCCAGTGACATCGCGATTCGTATGACTTTCATGGGAAAGTGGGGAAAAGCCAAGTGCAGCTCAAAGACCGCTCAAAGGCGGGAACTGTAGCAGGGGAAATCGACATCCTGACCTGGAGAGCGTGACTGTCATGGCCAGGCCAGCCAGCTCAGTCGCCACATTTGAACTGCAACGACCTGGCATTCTTTGCAAGCCTGCAAACTGATAGCGAGATGGTGGCAAAGAAGACCGTGTCCGACCTGGCAGCAGCAGTAAAAGAGTCGTGGTCAGCGTATCCAGCAGAGCGTACGACAGCTGTCTGGAGAGGGATGTGTGCCTGATTCAAAGACATTGTTGAAACCCTCGGTGGTGACACTGGGTCACGCTGCCCACATTCCTCCAAGTGCCAAAGTGACAGCCACGACTGTTCCTTTCCCATCGCTGCCATACGCCAGGCGGAGAAACTAAAACGTCAGTGCAAGAACGCGCTCCGTCGCTGTTTTCTTTTGTACATTTTTTGTAACCTTGCTTCCTTTCTTCGACTTGCTTCATCCGATTCCTTTGCTGACTTTTTTTCTTGCGGCGGACAGTAATCCTGTATCATGCTTCTTCACTATGCGTATTGGAACTTTTACAGAGCGGTAAAAAAAACTCCTGTTCTTAGTGGCGATAGATAAGCGACTATTGCGATGAAACGGACCAAGTACAAGCGTACTAGTGGGATGTATTATACTTATGCTGACCTTCATACAAACTGACACTCAACTAGCTCTTAGGTCAGCTGTAACTCCGTGGCAACGGTATATATGGATCTGGGGTTTATATGGGGTTTATATTGGGCTGGGGTTTATATGCCCAATATACACCACCTGCATGATGGGGAAGTTGACTGGAAGTTTGTTTGAAAGGTCAGCATAACCTACCATATGCACATTTCAGTTTATGCGCACGTTCTGTGTGAGTGCGGGAATGGAATGCTTAGGCTACTTGCATGCGGCATCGACGCTAGTAAGGTGTCCACCAGGCAGGTATGGCGACCACACCCGGGACGTGCACCCATGGAATGTTGCAGCCAATAACTGAAGCATGCAGCTCCAGCGTTGCCCGGTCGGTGTCGGCTGGCGTGAAAAGGCGTGTTGAACACGTCAGTTGTGGATTGAGCGGTCGCCGGCTTACACGGCCGTCCGCTGCCATCCAGCAGCATCTTCAGCCCAGACTGCAAGCTCCACTGACATTTCACGGTACACCTGGAACACCTCTGCGGAGGGCTTGTCGGAAACAAGAAACCTCCACAGAGGGGCTGTGATGAGCTTTCCAATGATGCCCAGAGTACGGCAGCCAGCAACGAAGTTCTCGTCCTCAAGATCTCCAGCCATAGCACTTGGCAACTTTCCCTTTTCAGCAAAATAGCAGTACTCGAGCATGAGCGGACGCAAGAAATACACCCCAGCTGCGTCAAAGAACAGAATGTTAAAATCTGTTGCCGCTGAAGGCTGCCAATGGTAGTGCTGCTAGTCCACAACTTTGCAGAATGCGGCAAAGTCCACCATGCGACCAGACTTTTCGCTGCCATGTCGCTCGAATAACTTGCAGGCGATCGTATTAGCCGAATGGCGCCAGATTCTTGTACTGGGCTCGGATCGCCGTGCGCTGCGTGGCTGGCCTCGGACTCTTTCTCTCTCAGGACGCCATTGCTTTGTTCAGCAAGGGGTTGACGAGCAAGTGAAGCCCACACAAGTGGCTATTCAGCTTGCTCATGAAGGACTTCTCATTCTCAGAGAGGTTTTTTGCAACCCTCGACTGTCTTTGACCAGACATTTTGGCGCCGTATACGTGGAGAAGCTCGTTGAATTTGGTGTTAACGGATGCTCTGGCTGTCATAGTATTTGTTATGGAACTGTTAGGTCCAACAGGAGAACAACGTAGCGAGAGTCGAGAATCGAGAGCCAAGAATCAAGAATCGAGAATTCACGAAATAAATAAACCGAAAGAAAAGAGAGAGAGAGAGAGAGAGAGAGAGAGAGAGAGAGAGAGAGAGAGAGAGAGAGAGAGAGAGAGAAATAGAAATAGAAATAATGAGAAATAGCTGACCTGCATGTCTTGCACGAGACGAGGTAGACATAGGCGAGACGAGGTTGACAGAGACGAGACGAGGTTGGCGTAGGAGAGACGAGGTTGGAGATGAGACGAGGTTGGCGGCGAGACGAGATTGACGTGACGAGACGAATGCCAGGCGGTAGAGCACGAGAATCCCAGGGCCGCGGGCTTCGGCGAAAGCCGGGCGCCAATGTTGGACCTTCTAGACTAATTTCTCGCCTGCAGCAGTAATGCATGCCAGTGGTAGTACCAGCGTGTTGTATCTCACTGGTTCACTGCGTCCTTGAGCAACTGTATCATAACACGAGTTATGCTCTGCTGACCCTGAGGCTACATCGCTCACTGACAGTGTGTAAGTATCGTCCTGTGTTGTTACTTGAAATGAGTGATACTTCTGGCCAGCCGCTGTGGTTCCGTCATAATGTAGCGTAGTGCTCGCAGATTCTGATGTAGCCGCTTCAGCTAGTTGAGCCTGACTCACGCTTCTACTCTCCATAACCAGTTGTTGAAGCAGCCCATGGCTAGATATTTTGCTTTGCTTTCGGTCAGCAAGCTTGAGGACTTCCTGGATTACTGGTCCGACATTCTTACTGCCCACATTTAGTGCCAGCTAGGACATGCAGCACTGGCACATGCTGTCTGTGTAGTGACCATCTCTGTACGTTTCTATCTCTTCATTGGCCTGGGCTGTGAGCTCTTCGAGCTGCTCCTCGAGCTCAGCAATAGCATTGTCAACACGCAGCAACTCTTGTTGTAGCTCTCGCCCCTTCGTTGGTTCGTGCTCGCATGGCATTGCTTCGCTTTTCTCGGCTTCTTTCTGCTCAGCTGATTGCTGTTTGTAATAGCGCAGCATTCGCGAAGCCCGCTGGTGTTGCTGTGTCAAGCGCTCATTTCGCTGTGATTTCCTCCACTTGTTCGTCTGCCTTCCTTACTTGCTCTTGAGGCTCTCCCACAGTTGCTGCTAATCCTCCTGCCTTGTCTATCGCCTCCTTCAGCTCATCGGATGATGCGTCGAGCGACCCTTCTCTTTTTTTTTCAAATGGTCAAAACTCCTCTTGTACGGGCAAAATAAACACAATTACGAGTGCAACCTCGGCCTCAACAGCACCGGAAGAAAAACGAGCAAAATGGCTGTGAAAACAGTCGAGAGAGCAAAAATGGCTGTAAAAACAGTCGAGAGAGCAAAATGGCTGTGAAAACAGTCGAGAGAGCAAAATGGCTGTGAAAACAGTCTAGTATGGAGCCTTGGGAGGGAGCTTTAACCGATGCTGCTCATGGCAACAGCAAATCGGGCCGAGTCGTTTCTCTTCTGTGTAATTTCTTCTTAACATTTCCGAGCTTGTCGTGGGCTGTGGTGATTTGTTTCTCCATTGCCACGACCTTTTGCGACTGCCGTTGGGTTTCTTCACTTTCACAATTGTCACTACTGTCACTTCCAGGTTGATGACGTGATGTTGACCGATGTGGTGTCGTGTAGCTTGTCGTGCTGGGTGTTGCATGCTCCAACTTTGGTAGTGTGTATGACGTTTCCAGGAATGCCGTTAACATTTGCTGACCAGTGCTCATGTGCCTGCTCTTCAGCAACGCCTTGTACCTTTCTTGCAGTCGGGCAAGGGAGGACATAATTGCTTTTTCACCTTGGAGGGAGACATCATGGGGCGTACCACTCAGCTTGAGAATCCAGGAACATAGGGACGTGTCGGTACAGTTATTTTCATCTTTCACCTTGCTCAGTTCCAAGATCAGTCCGTTCGATATCGCGTTGATTTGGTTTACCTCGAGCTGCTTGGCCAGAAATGATCCAACGTGCAAATCATAATATCGTTCCATGAAAGGCCTCTCATCAGAAGTGCCACTACTTGAACTCGCACATTGACCACTCATATTTACCCTGCCCACATAGGTCACATAGGTTTTTTCAGCCTAGTGCAGGATCATGGCGGCCGTGTGCTGCGGATGACCCTAGTTTAGGGGTGAAACGAGTATATCGAATACTTGAGCGCTCGCTCGAAAATTTGAAAGAGCGAGAACTCGTTTCGCGAAAAATTCTCGAAATGTACTAGGCACTACTGTATGCATGTACATCAAGTACTGTAATTTCACAAATTTTCGGTGTACTTCTATTTTCGGTGCTTTCGGTGCATCTGTTTCATACCTAAAATTTCAATACACCGAACAAACACTTACACACATAATCCAATAGGGAACTGCTTCTCTGTACCGAAAATTTCTGTTCACCTAACCAAGCCTTTTGCTTTCATACCGAAAATATTGAGCACCGAAAATTTCTGAAATTAGAGTACTTCTGTTGCTCTGACCAGTACTCACAGCCCAGGCAAGTGCGCCTACTGCGGCCTAGCACCTCTAGATCTGAATCTTGTAAAAGTCCAGTGCTGTTTGATAGTAACACGTTGTGAGAAGTGCTTGGCAAGACTTCATGTATCGGGAGTACTACGTTCGGTGTGGCGAGAATGTGTGCAGTGCATTGTTTATGTTGTCAGTAAAATACTCGTACTCGCTCGAGTACTCGAGTCCTCAATTTTGGCACTCGTTTCACCCCTACCCTAGTTGCTATGGAATCATGCGACACGATGCTAGGGCGATTATGTAAGCACTCCGGCACCTCTACTGCTTGTCTCTGCACTGACTAAAGCGGTTTGGTGGCTGGTGCTCACAGAAAGTCACGCTCGGTGTCTCTATACTCTATGGCCAGCTGCCTCAGGCTGTAGAGCACTTGCTGATGATCGGTGACTCGCTGGTGGCTAGTGTCGTCAGGTAATATACCTTATTCAATAAACGTCACAATCACGTGAACCGGGGTCCTGGGAACCAGGGAGTGGCAAGAGGCCTGCACTCAGTGCACAGTGGACTCTGCGTGCGAACAGGGGAGTAGAAAAATACCGGTGTTTTACTACTCCCTTGTACGAACTTGCCACTTGTTTCTTGTACGCGTGCCCTAGCTTACGACAAATCTCTGGAGGCGAGTCCAAAAATCATGTTATCGAAAAAGGTCTTTAATGTCCACAGAGGAGCAACATTGAGGTTGGACATTAACCAGACTAAGATGCCGACCATCCCTGACGGACAGCTGTGGTCGGAGCCAGTGATAGCTTAGATCTTGGTGGTGTTTGCAAAACCCTTACCTGTGTGTGTGTGTGTGTGTGGGTTGTGTGTGTGTGTGCGTGCGTGCGTGTGTGCGTGCGTGCGTGTGTGTGTGTGCATGTTTGTGTGTGTGCATGTATATGTACATGTATATATTGTGTATCCATGTACAGGTCGTCCGAATGCTACCGTAGTTCTGCGCTATGTTGAGTTCTGCATGAGCTCCAGCGGGGAGGTGAGTCTATACTGGAACTCGTTATATGCATATGATGGACACCAATCTCTAGTGTCGTTACTCTAACTTGTAGAATCGTAATCAAGAGGACAAGCTGAATAGACATACTATACGTTATTCAAACAGTGTCCACCGATGGAAACAGAGATCATGTGCAGTGATGAGAAATGTAAAAAGATGAAATCTGCCAAGTAGAGCAGATAGCCTGCGACTTTTGGAACTGCATTGCCCTGGCTTTCCGTGCTATGAAAAGAACCCGCTGTCTGTAGTGAGAACGGAAGCTGGTAGATCTCTGGAGCAGATTCCGATAAGAATTTGGGCCCTCGATCATCAAGATCGGCGAAAGAATGGCTGAAAAGGAAAGAATTCATTTTTAAAACACACTTTATGGCCCGACAACAGAGCAGCGGATAGCCAATACTTGTCTACGAGTACTGTGGGTTGGCGAAGAACTGGGGGGTCAGCCTCCTAGCCTAGACCGTTCTTATCTTCATGTACTGCAGTCCATGCACAGTTGAGTCACCGTGTATACATTGGTATGCTGTACAGTCTATGCACAGTTGAGTCACCGTGTATACATTGGTATGCTGTACAGTCTATGCACTGTTGAGTCACCGTGTATACATTGGTATGCTGTACAGTCTATGCACTGTTGAGTCACCGTGTATACATTGGTGTGCTGTGCTTGGTGAGGTTCTAGCCTGGTTGTTCTTCAGCGCCCGACGGTACTGTCCGTTGGTACTTCAGCCTTGAGTCGGCTGCGACGATCCAGCAGGAAAATGACTGGCTGCTGTTTGCGTGTGCTTGTGTTTATGCGCGTGCTTGTGTTTGTGTGTGGCTGGCTGGCGTTCTGAATGCTTCCTGCAGGCGTATGATGTGCGCCATTACGGCCTGAGCAAGGAGCTGTACGAGATCTTTCCCAGCATGGAGTACCTTGTGTCAGCTGGTTGGGTGCCGGGAAGAAATGCGTGAGTTTTGTTGTTGTTAATGTTGTTGTTGTTGTTGTTGTTGTTGTTGTTGTTGTTGTTGTTGTTGTTGTTGTTGTTGTTGTTGTTGTTGTTGTTGTTGTTGTTGTTGTTGTTGTTGTTGTTGTTGTTGTTGTTGTTGTTGTTGTTGTTGTTGTTGTTGTTGTTGTTGTTGTTGTTGTTGTTGTTGTTGTTGTTGTTGTTGTTGTTGTTTCAAATCTTTATTCTCACGATAGCCAGTGGCCAATAAGAGATAGTTGTTGTTGTTGTTGTTGTTGTTGTTGTTGTTGTTGTTGTTGTTGTTGTTGTTGTTGTTGTTGTTTTTGTTTTTGTCGTCGTCGTTGTTGTCCACACATGCAACTCAGACTCTATTGTAAATCAGTTTTTGGCACTGATTTTGGCAGTCTCTTCCATTGCACGTGCAGTCTCTCTCTCTCTCTCTCTCTCTCTCTCTCTCTCTCTCTCTCTCTCTCTCTCTCTCTCTCTCTCTCTCTCTCTCTCTCTCTCTCTCTCTCTCTCTCTCTCTCTCTCTCTCTCTCTCTCTCTCTCTCTCTCTCTCTCTCTCTCTCTCTCTCTCTCTCTCTCTCTCTCTCTCTCTCTCTCTCTCTCTCTCTCTCTCTCTCTCTCTCTCTCTCTCTCTCTCTCTCTCTCTCTCTCTCTCTCTCTCTCTCTCTCTCTCTCTCTCTCTCGCTCTCTCGCTCGCTCGCTCGCTCGCTCGCTCGCTCGCTCGCTCTCTCTCTCTCTCTCTCTCTCTCTCTCTCTCTCTCTCTCTCTCTCTCTCTCTCTCTCTCTCTCTCTCTTTCTCTCTTTCTCACTTAGCAATTTCCAGTGTGTCTGTCCCATCACCTTGTATACTGAAAGCTCTCTCTATGTTGCTTGTTTTGTCTTGGCATGTAGGGTGTATGCGTATCTTCTGGATCGTCTACAGCAGAACTGCAAGCTAGTGTACTTGCCTTTACACTCAAGTCACAATGTCGGCTTCAAACGTAAGCACCGTACAGTCTTGTATGAAATCTGCGGCTTTTAATTATGACTTTTGGAAAATTTCACAGGTTTTTACTTTTTATATGAGACAGGCTTCTATACAAGACAGGCTTAGGTGTGAATTGTGCACCCGGTGCACCCAACTGACTCCAATTCACTTTGCTATGTATGCCATGAGTTCATAATTATGCACGTGCGGCTTATACATGCGACAATTTGACTTTAGAGAGGGCCTATAGTGTAGCCTGTAGGACCTAGGAGTGAGCAAAGTGTCGTGTTTTGAAGTCATGGCTACTATATAAGGGCGCCGTATGTGCTATTATATATTTTGATGTTTCCAAAAGTGCGGCGTCTATTCAAGTGCGGCTTTTATGCACGACTTCACGGTTTACGTGTGCGTGTGTGGGTTTTTTTCATGTGCATGTGTGTGAACACACATGTTTGCGTACGTGTGTGTACGTACACTTCTGTGCCTACATCATCTTTCTGCGCAGTCTTGGACAATGGCTGGCCAATAGGGCACCGACCAGCGACGTCATCCTCACCAGCGACGTCATCCTCACCAGCGACGTCATCCTCACCAGCGACGTCATCATCAGCCACTGCCACTAGCACAGCACACCAGCAAAGCAGCAGCAATGATGACGATCGCCACGGCTGCGCAGTGGGGTCCACGGTCGCTCCCATCGTGGTACTCCTGGAGGAGACTACTGAACACTGCGCCGCCATGTCCAGCAACAACACAACCACCGACCATCGCCATCCCTGGATTAATGTAAGGACTGGCCTTCGGGCCGCTACATGTACTGAGTTCATCCGTTTCTAGAAGAATTCATCCATTTCTAGAGGAGTTCATTGGAATTATTCACCCTCTTCTTCTTGTACTTGTAAGTAGCTCTGCACTTTGGTCATTGAGCCCTCTTTTGGACAGCCTGGAAGCTTTCTGTTTTTCTAAAGGAGTTCATTCGGGTCTGGTTGAGTTGGCTCAGTACTGAATGAGCTAGTTGAGTTCCAGAATGAGGTCAACCTCTTGTCATAATATTATGTCCTATCTCGGTCCACCCGAGTCGATTTCATTGGGCATTATTCCAGCTAGCGGCGGTGGAGCAATTTCACGTTAATGTTTGTAAGTGTATGTATGATTGGTTAATGTTTGTAAGTGTATGTATGATTGGCATGTTTATGTGCGAGCAAGAAGCCTCTTTTGCAAGTTCATGGACGTGAATCTGGGCCCTGCTGAGGAGACCTAACAAGGTCGAAACAGCTAGCTGCCCGGAGATTGAGTGCCAGAAAACTGCGCATAATACCTATGCGTCTTTGTGTTTGTAGAAGAAAGTAGTTGGGCGGACACACCCATTCCCAAAGCATTGCAAAGAACCGAACCAATTCTTAATGTACACTGTTTCGGCAATATTGCTATCGTCAGGTACGAATGAAACAATGGGTGTGTCCGCCGAACTCCTTCTACAGATGAAGCTGCAAGATGCCTCAAAGTTAATTCTCACTTGGCCCTTGTGTTTGTATCCATGTTTTCATTATCTTCCCTCAGTACCATCAGCTACTGCACTTTGTGAAAGCTCCGGTGGCGCCATCAACAGCAGGAGCGACGGTGGGCAGCAGAGGCGATGGCGACAACTCGGCAACAAACGACTCACTCAGCTTCATCTGGTCCAACGAGCTGGACTCTGGCCACCGGAACCTGCAGTTGATCACCTGTGACCTGTCCTGCGGCAGCCGCCATGCTCCGCTCAGCACCGAACACACAGCACGAGCAGCACACAATGGCGCCGATGCGAGTGCGAGCGTGTCCCTCGCTAGTTTTGACACGGAGGTGGACGAGGGCAGTGGTGGTGGTGGTGGCGGTGGAGACTCTACATCAGCTCGCAGTGCAGTGGACAACAGTGCGGTGATATCCCCCACCAGTTCTGCGCCCAGCTGTACCAACACGACGTCAACGGCATCCCTGTTGCCACGGGAACCCGGCTTGGATTTCACCTGTGCTGAGTGCAGTGGCAGCTCCACCGCGCCGCATGTATTCCGCAATCACAGACCATGCCAGGACGGCGATGCGTCAGCTCTTTGCCATCGTCGCCGCTGGCAACGTGACCAGCTGGAATGCTACAGGCACACTAACGCTGGGCGTAAGGATGGTGATGCTAGAGGCACGGACACTGCTGCTCCAGAAGGCAATGGTGGTGGTGGTGGTGATGTTACGGTCGCGGCCAGCACAGCTCAGCGGACCAGCAGCAGCAGCAGAGTGCCTGGCTGGCTGAGCTGCTGTGCTGGCGGAGGTAATCAAACTGAGTCTCCACCGCCACAGCCACCACCGCCACTACAAGAGTCGAGTAGCAATCGTTGTACTGCCTCACGTACTAACTCGCAACATGCGTGCAATACAGCGACATCGGCTCATCGCCAGCCAGCAGCTACGGATACTAGTAATGATGTGACGATGCAGTCTCACGTTGATCATGGTAGATTACCCGCGTTCACCTACATGGCTGAGTCGGGTGATGTATCACATGCTACTGTCGGAGATACCGCTACTCAACAGCAACAGAGTACGAACAATGGATCATGTGCACTGCAGGACAGCTTGCACTCTGCTCCCACAGCGTCTTCGGCTGCGTCCACTCCTGACCGGATGGATACGCAGTGTGCACCACCGCCATCGTCAGATACCATCAATCGCCACACCACACCGGGGGTACATGTGGACTGTGTTGGCATGGCAACACACGCGCAAGCCGACGCTAACGCCAACAGTGCACGGCCAGTGTGCGGCGGTCTAGTGCTACCGGAGACGACGGCATCCAACGGCTCCACACCGTGCTCCTCGCCGAAACGAGTCTGCCGCGATATCACCATGCCAACCACTGCCGACGACAGCAGTATAGATGTGTGTGGGCGTGCGCTACCATCGTGCACACTCTCCAATGCTAGCGGTGTCTGGCCTGGCAGGAATTGTGGAGATTTCGTTGTTGCCAGCGGTACTAAGCACCTCGTCACACCACCGCACGTCAACTGGCAAGTTGATTCGGACTTGGTGAGTTCACACACACACTCCCTCTCTCTGTGTCTTATTAGAGTTGTTTTGTTTGTAACTTGCACACGAATCTGCATTCGTCTCATATGCTGAGTTCGTGGATTCGTTCGGAGGCTTATTTTTTTAGCGCATGCAGCCATGTGCCTTCTAGTTGACGAAACGACCACTTGTTTTGTCAGCGAGTAGTAATGTCATGCCAAAATTCCCTAGTGTATGTTTGTGGGGTTTTGGGGGGGGGGGGGGTTATATGGTGCATGTATACATTGCACATGTGTACTCATGGGCATGCTGAGCGATGGGCATATACCGTATTACGTATGTGTGTCCTTCACATGTCCAAGCACACACGTAGCACACACGCACACCCTCACTCACACCGGCACATGTGCGATTCATTGAGGACTGCTACGTCTCTGATCATGTCACTCTCCCGTTTTCCTTGCACTTGTGGGTGCATGCATTGCACGCGTATGTGTGTGTGTGTGTGTGTGTGTGTATGTGTGTGTGTGTGTGTGCGTGTGCGTGTGTGTGCGTGTGTGTGTGTGTGTGTGTGTGTGTGTGTGTGTGCGTGTGCGTGTGCGTGTGCGTGTGCGTGCGTGCGTGCGTGCGTGTGTGTACAGCTACACGTGGATGAGCAGCATTCATGTGTGTTCTTCACTGGAACAGTGGACACACCTCTAGAGTGTCATTTGTAAGTCTCTGCCCTATGCCCGCTTAGATGCAGTGCGTTCTGCAGCTTGCATCATCTCATGGCCGCTTCGATACAATGCGTCCTGCAGCTTGCATCATCTCATGCCCGCTTCAATACAATGCGTTCTACACCTTGCATCACCTCATGGCCGCTTCGGTACAATGCGTCCTGCAGCTTGCATCAGCTCATGTATGCTGCTGCTTCAAGCTCCCGCACTCCTAACGGGAAAACCCAGTGGTGTTGAATTTGCAGAATGCAATTTGAACTGTCACCCGTGTTCAGTTTGGGCATAGTCTTGGGCTTCCAGCCATTGTGTATTGTTATTAGTACAGAGGTTTGGCATCACCAATTTTGCTTTCTAGTTTGCGCACACTTTTCAGTTTGTGAACTGGAATGCGAACTTTCGCATAGCAAAAGCCACCATGCATGTATGGTTGCGGGTTTTCGCATACTGTCAGGGGTCGCTGCGAACGTTTTTTTTTGTCGTTCATTTCGTCCTCGTGTGTGTACTTTTGTGTGTGGGTGCGTGCGTGCGTGCGTGTGTGTGTGTGTGTGTGTGTGTGTGTGTGTGTGTGTGTGTGTGTGTGTGTGTGTGTGAGAGTGTGTGTGTGTGTGTGTGTGTTTGTACAGGTATGTAATGTGCTACAAGCACAGTCTGGAGAACAAGTTTGTTGTAAAGCGGCTAACACCGATTGGCTACCACCATCAACCTGTCATTAGTCCGGTGAGCACATACTGGCATGCGTATGCATACTAGCCAACCATACCGGTTTTCCCGGTATTATCGGGAAACTACGATCACTACCGGCATACCGGGGCTTTTTGACTTTGATCGAAAAACTACCGGTTTTCGCACTGAACCATGAGTGTTCATAAAAAAAGGTTGTTTTGTGGTGTGACAAGGGCACATGCGGCCCTGCATTTCACAGAATCACACATGTAGGGGCGATCTGACAATAAAGAAAGTCATGTTTTAGTACCCCAATGAGCAATGGGTTAGAAATGAATAAAAAGAAATAAAAAAATTGCGGACATTACGCAAAAATGCCTCAAAAAAGAGAAAATGGCCGAAATTGGCGAAAACCGGGAAAATAAGGGAAATGAGAGAACATTAAGGGAAACTGGGTGTGTGACTAAGGGATTTGCTTTGACTGGGTTGGCAAGTATGCCTATGTATCGTTTGGTGTGAACGCTGCAACGGTGTATATGCCTCTCTCGGTCTGTGTGTGTGTGTGTCTCTCTCTCTGTCTCTCTCTCTGTCTCTCTCTCTCTCTCACTCTCACTCTCCGAGGCAAATATCACATTTCACTTTGTATTCCGGTGACTGCAAGTACATGTCCGGGGTGTCAGCTGCCCCCCCCCCCTCCATGCCTTTCTTCCCTCATCTTTATTGCAATCCCACCCCGTTAATGGCCTGTATTGTTAACATTTCCAACCTGTACCTGCTCATGTGCCTCTCTCTTTACCGTTGTCCTCTGTCAGTGCGGCCGCTTCTTCACGTCCGTGTTCTCATCACTCGCGGCATCCCCGACCACAGTTATCTTTGACATTCTCTACGACCATCCAGGAGGCTGCTTGCCCAGGACTGTAGCACGGTGTGTCTTGAGCCACCCCAGTGATATCAGATCGGGATCAGTGCAGAACAATAGCCAAGTAACGCATGGGGAGATCTTCTCCTTCAAGAGTCGTTCAGGTCAGTTTGATGTGCCAGACGTGTTGTGGTTTTCCACACACACGCACGCACACGCGCACACACACACACGCACACGCACACGCGCACACGCACACACGCACACAGACACACGCACACACACACACACACACACACACACGGCCAAGCAAGCACTCATGTTTCTACATTTTACAGACGCGAATGGACGCATACAAACACTCGCTCTCTGTCTGTTTGTATGTCTCTATCTCCTCTCTTCTCTTCTTGCCTCTCTCACTCACTCACTCACACACACGCGCACACACACACACACACACACACACACACACACTCTCTCTCTCTCTCTCTCTCTCTCTCTTTCTCTATGCTTTCCTAACTCCAGGTACTAGTATATCAAATAGTGAACCCGGCACTGCCATGCAAGAAGACCATAATGGAGTTACCGATGAAGGTGAGTCATTGTTGTCATTCTTTACAGCTGTGAATGAATTCATCTGTATGATTGTCTATGGTGTTAGATAAACATTGTTTAGTTGAAACATGTTGTAGGTTGACAGCATGTAACAAAGTGGAGACCAACCGCAGATGGTTGTAGTAAGGTCACTGTTTCCAAACACGGTGGTCTCTCCACCTTATTACATGCTGTCAACCAATACCATGCTTGTCTATCTATCTGTCTGTTTTTCCTATGCTGTCTGACGATTGCCCAGTGCGTGAAACTACAGTATTGCTCAATGAAACCCAGTCGCGTCGCTCAAGTTTCCGCCTTGCACCATTTCTCAGCCCGGTGTCCGCACGTCTAGGGCTGCGCAACGCTCGGCGTGTACTTGAGTGACGCGGGTAGATTTCATTCAGCAGTGCTGTACAAGTTGCATGCGCAGCCAAACCGCGTACCGCCTCTTGTGTTCATGTACAGTCAACTTCGTGTATAACGACACTCAGCGGGGCATCAGAAAAGTGTCCTTATTCGCGAAGTGTCGTTTTACCCGAAGTCGCATTATATGTATTACAGTTAGATGGGACTTTGCTCTGAGCATGGAAATTCTGTCGTTATTCACGAATTGTCGTTATATCCGCAGTCGTTATTAGCGAAGTTGACTGTATTCTGTATGTACAGCTAAACCTGTAACTACAGACCACCGTGACCAGCGACCAGCCTGGTACTACAGACCACTTCGCCAGGCATATCTCACATTCATATAATATATGAATGTGAGATATGCCTGGCGAAGTGGAGGTTTGCACCTCACAACCATATTATGGTTGTGAGGTGCAAACCTCTAACTAAGGACCACCTGCCACTAAAGACTGCTTTCTCTGGCCCCAAGCCAAGGGTGGTCGTCGTTAGTTACCGGTTTTACTCTACATGAGAGAGAGAGAGAGAGTGTGTGTGTTGAAAAGAGGGAATAGTCTGAAGAAAATGTGGCTGTCATCACCAGGATTTAAACTGGAGACCTTTGCCAGCTTTGCCAGTGTGTGAAAGTTACTTTTCGTGTACTCTGTGCCGTAGGCTACACACTGTATGGTGCTGTTCACCCACCGCACGACCGTTCTGATGTCACCACCACTGCCACTGCCGCTGCTGCTGCTGCCACCAAGCACCCGACCATTGTATATGTGTATGGTGGACCAGTCGTACAGGTGAGCATGTTTCATTTCACTTCTTTTTACACTCAGACCTCAATATTCGGGCGGTCCGGAAGACCGGAGTCGAGCACTGCCCGTGACTGTGAACTGCCCGTAACTCCGAATCACATCCATTTTGATGGGGAAGTGCCAGAGATAAGGCGTATGGCGTCACGATTTCAACGAAAACATGACAAAGGAGTAGTTATTATATCCACTGGTACTCGCCCAAAGGGTGCCTGGTAGACCGAAGTGTCCATAACTGCGGGGTCTGTAAAGCCGGGGTCTAAGTTTTGTTGGTTGACAGCATGAAACAAGGTGGAGGACACCGTGTTCGGAAACAGTGACCTTTCTACTCGAAGTACAACCATCCACGGTTGGTAGAGCCCCGGTCTGTTGAGACCATCTGAACCGTATGGTTTAAGAAAAACATTTCAGGTTAAAATAGCTACAGGTGGAATCCTGATAATTCGAATATGGCTTAATTCGAACATACCGCTTAATTAGAAGTTTTTCCAGGACCGATTTCTATCAATACGAGTCCCACATAAAAAATTCTGATAATTCGAACCTCGAACTGGATATGTCCGGTTAATTTGAAGTCCCACAGATTCCACTTACATAGAAAATGTGTGGGATTTGTGCTGATAATTCGAAGTAAGCAAAGTGTAATTCGAAGTTCACTGTACATTGTACTGGTCAGTTCAGTTTGCATGAGCAGGCTGTGCCGGTCAGTTCAGTATCCGCGGAATCTGTGCCTAAGGTCCATAGCGCAACTCTGGGTGACCATGAGAGCATTTTGACATACGTATTGTGTTGAGGGCTCATGTTTGGATAATTAGAATGTCCGGTTAATTAGAAGTTTTTTCGTGGCATTTTGAGGTTCGAATTATCAGGATTCCACCTGTACTATTTTTATGACTATCAAGAAGACAACTAGGAGCGATCACAGAATACACGACTGACGTTGGGAGAAGTCTATAAAAAAACTCCCCTAGAATAAAGAGGGTCAGAACCGGGTCTAAACATACGGTTCAGATGGTCTGAACAGACCGGGGCTCTATCAACCGACCCGACGGTGGATGGTTGTAGAAAGGTCACTGTTTCCGAACACGGCGTCCTCCACCTTGTTACATGCTGTCAAGCAACAACATGACTATAGCTGTACATGATTGTACAGCTATAGTCATCATACATGTGTTAGGTCCAACAGGTCCAACAGGAGAACAACGTAGCGAGCTTCGAGGTTGTTATCGAGAACCAATGAGTCGAGCATCAATGAATCGGGGCGAGTGAGCGAGAGACAACGCAATATAAAGGGCCTGGGTAGCTATGGCAAACATGGACGCGCAAGTAGCTACCCAGGCCAAATGAATATGCATGAACTAATGAATTAATATATTGTGGGCCTAACATACCACCCCTCCATAAAAAATCCCGCGTCCTCATATCGGAGAAAAGAAAAGAGAACGACATCTTTTAAAAAAAGTTTTTTTAAAGCTTTCACTGCCAGCTGACTGCTCAAGTGACAAGGCACTCAGTACAGCCAGGCTGTCAGCTGAGCTGTGCACTCCCCAGTGCCACAGGCGCTTTTTACCTCCAGTTCAAAAAATCGAAAGGCCAACTTTTCCTGGATTTTTTGGTACTTTCTGTACGGAATATCGCTTTCTAAAGTATACATCAGGGAGTCGTAAAAGCCCGGGAGAGGACACGGCACACATTCCCAGAAAACATCTTTGCCTCGCGCTGCCGGGGAACGCTGCCAGGGAACGGTGTTGCGAGGCAAGGAAATTAATATTTTCGAAAATTGTGATGTCTTCTTGAAATACTAATTGGGACATTCTCCGATTTCTCTTAGAGCACGGAGACGATTGCTCCGTCGAGTCTTCTGATCTCTATTTTCATCCTCATCTTCCAGCTGCCTCACTCATTCTCTCTCAGTTTATCGAAGTTAATTTATTCTGAGGCGATGGAAATGCAAGACAAATCCCTAATTGTACTTCACTTTTATTTGAGTTGGGGTGAACGAAATGAGATTTGTGGAAAATGACGCCACTTCCCGTGTTAGCCGCTGGTCGTATCATACAGCCCATATTCCATTGCAAGTGATGGGCCAACGTTCGTGTTGAGATCCGCTGAGTTTCCTCGTACTCGTGGAGTTGAATTTGTGGCAGAAATTGCACTGAATTGCAGTCAAATGGTTGTGAATGAAACGAGATTTGTGGAAAATGACGCCACTTCCCGTGTTAGCCGCTGGTCGTATCATACAGCCCATATTCCATTGCAGGTGATGGGCCAACGTTCGTGTTGAGATCCGCTGAGTTTCCTCGTACTCGTGGAGTTGAATTTGTGGCAGAAATTGCACTGAATTGCAGTCAAATGGTTGTGAATGAAACGAAATTTGTGGAAAATGACGCCACTTCCCGTGTTAGCCGCTGGTCGTATCATACAGCCCATATTCCATTGCAGGTGATGGGCCAACGTTCGTGTTGAGATCCGCTGAGTTTCCTCGTACTCGTGGAGTTGAATTTGTGGCAGAAATTGCACTGAATTGCAGTCAAATGGTTGTGAATGAAACGAGATTTGTGGAAAATGACGCCACTTCCCGTGTTAGCCGCTGGTCGTATCATACAGCCCATATTCCATTGCAGGTGATGGGCCAACGTTCGTGTTGAGATCCGCTGAGTTTCCTCGTACTCGTGGAGTTGAATTTGTGGCAGAAATTGCACTGAATTGCAGTCAAATGGTTGTGAATGAAACGAGATTTGTGGAAAATGACGCCACTTCCCGTGTTAACCACTGGTCGTATCATACAGCCCATATTCCATTGCAGGTGATGGGCGAAAGTTCTTGTGGAGATCCGCTGAGCTTCCTCGGCGTACTCGTGGATTTATGAATTTGTGTCAGAAATTGCAGTCGAGTGGACTTCTGTGCGTGTGTTGTGAGTAAATCGCGACGGCTCCCTTCCTTCAGCATCGTCAAAACGCAACATAGAGCATTATTACGCACTCGTTCCATGATTCATGATAATGCCTGGATTCTTTTAAAAACAATCAATGTGTGTTCCCTATCTATCTACATTGTACATGGTTGCAGGTCGTTATTTATAAATCTTGATAATTTCAACACTTTTCTACTCGTATACTGAGTACGCGGTGACTTGAGCCGTTTAGGAAACGGAAGTCTTGGCGAGTGTACAAAAGGTAAACCTATCATTTGTACTTCATAACGGAATTGTGCACAAAAATGCACACACACGTTCGCGCGCACACACACAAGCACACACACAAACACTGTACAAACACACACAAAAGTACAAGCACATGTGCACATACACACGCCTCCCCCCCCCCCCCCCACACACACACACACACTCAACTCCCCACCCCTGTACTGAGTCTGACAGACATACAATCATGTTTATCCTTCCTTCGCCACCAGTTTCGGATAATGGTGTCACCAACGAGTTGTAAAATATTGGTATTTTAGGACTCCCTGCCCTGAAGACAAGCACAGCGCCGTGGATCGAGCAGATCCGGCCGCGCCGGCCTAGCGTGCTTCACTTTCTGGCCGAGGCAAACATCGTCCGCGTGCGCGCATCCCGTGTCCTCTCCCGGGCTTTTACGACTCCCTGGTATACATCGTAGGTAGCCAACTGATAAAGGAAGCCATTGCCCTCGAAAAAAATCGCAAAATCCGAAGTACAAGCGCGCTGAGCGTTCTAGCGCCAGCCGCTGTGCAACAAGACATGTCATGTCATGCGAAAGTGCGCCGCGTGCCGCATGCACTACATACAGAGTCAGTCAGTGCAGGCGATGCGCCGTTTTGCGAAAAGTCGACGTTTAGAGGTAGTTTTATTATCCCAAATGCCAAAGCGCGGGAAAATTCAAATGCAAACAGCTGCATTTTGGAGACGTATTTTTTATCGACAGTCAGGCAGTCAATGCCAATTTTCTCAAGAAGAAGAGTATTCAGAGGCATTGTTGTACATTTTCCGTTGATACTATACGTGTGCCCTAGTGTTTGCATGAGCGAGGGTGGTGGTTTTGCTAAACCGTTCGCATGGCGGGCGGGTTTGTAAGAAGAAAGGCTTCAGCCATTGACGAGCGACGAGAAACCTGTCATTTCGTGCCATTTGAGTTAGCAGTAGCACCGGACAATACTGACACATGTCTGCGGCAGCAAACATAGTGTACTAACGGATCAAAAACAGCCACAATGTGTGTCACTGCGGAAACGGGCTGTAGAGGTGCATTTGCAAAGCTGCTGATTTTCGTCGTCTTTCCATGCACAGGGTACGTATCATGCCCTTGGCATAGGCCAAAGCACGAAAGCTTTAGTTGGACACCACCCACAATCTCCACGTGGGTCCCAGTGTACCCGCTGCTGCCGATGAGAACCGCCCTACTAGTATAAGCGGTTTACCCACCCATGACCCATGTGTCCTCAATACGACTGAGAATACATCAGAAGTACGCCATAAGCATTGGAAACCTGTACAGTTGAATCCAATTTAGACCAGAATGACTGTATTGGTTGGAAATGCATTGCACCATTCCACTGAAACGTTAACACACAAGAACAGGAAAAGGATGTAACAGAAAACGAAAGAATGTAACACAAAAGATAATCCCAAACCGTCCAGCGGAAAAAAGAACGTGGGAAGAAAAGCACTGTGGCTGGTGTAGGAAGCAAATACTGCAAATACTAGGCTAAACGGGAAGTACCAAATAATTAATTATATGGTTGTCGAGCATCTCCTCAGAGTCAACAAAGGGATAACGGAATGAGAGAGACCGACTAATTTTCGTCAAAACTGTCACAAGCCAGCAGCTGGTGATTGTTGAGGAAGGTAGTTACACCACTGACCGACACCACTCAGTGCTGTGGGTAATGATTACGTGCATCGATCATTGACATTGTGCAGCACCTGGCAGCAATAAACCAGACAAAGCAGTACAATACCATGCAGAAGATGAAATGCTTGACGGAGTATAATAAGTAGCAGACAAACTGTTACACAATGGAGCAACATTATTTGCTAAAATGGCATAAATATATTATTACTTTGACGAATACCCTCCACATAACATTCCTGCTACAAGCATTACCAACTCTACTGTCCCTGATGCAGGAGGGACTAGTGGCACACATTCCTACTGCATACCCCAAAGCTAAGAAAGGTGGCATCATGCTCATGTGAGCCAGTTGGGTACCACCCAAGCTCTGCACCGGGCTCTGTCCAGGTGCCTACACACAACCCTGGAGGACGAATGCAACCCCAAAACACGATGTAGTAAAGGGCAAGTCCATGGACACAGCTGTCAAAGTTATCCACCAAATTGACCTACAGCAGGCCAATGTACAGTGGAGGAGAGTACCGAGAAACTAAGAATAAAGGACTTATCGTCTGTTTGTCAGACTATCTGTCCCCGGGGAAAATTGCGATTCCGCGGCTGCGTTTTTTCCCCCGCGTTTTTTTGCGATTTTTAAAAGACCACGTTTTCCGCGATTTTCCCGCGTTTTTTGAACTTTTTTGTTGCGCTACACGTACACACAGTGCACTGTTCGGTTGACCGTTGTGAGCCGTTGACGTCAAGTAGAGAGTCTACGTGTAGGGCGCGCGCTCCCTAGCATACACATGGCACATGACCTGCTCCCCGGTAAAACTGCCTCATATTAACTGCAAACTTGCTGCATATCAATAATATTCACCGCAAATTCACCGCAAATTATGCCATATTTACCCGCAAATTACACCGCAAATTCTGGGATTTTTTCCGGGATTTTCCCTGGGGACAGGACTATCCACCCCAAGCTATGGTCATGAGGGTGGACAATACTGGATGGTGACAATTCCACCACGCTCTCGTTTTCTCCCCTGGAATGAAGCTTCACACACATACCTGTAGTACCTGTGGTGTCTACAAGTAGTATGAACAGTCCTTCACTTACTCCACTGCTTTCTATAAAAGCCTGTTCTGAACACAAGCCTGAGTTTCAAGATATGCAGTTAGCACAATAATGTGGATTTTGCACCGGCAACCACAAAAGTTTGGTTTGACTACAAACATAATACAACATAATGTAAATAGAGGCCTAGCCACCACACCGGCTTCTACAGAAATACGCCTGGCTTTCATACACGACATTACAGTAAGTCATCCAGTTCGCACTCACCCACTTCAGTTGCTGCTTGCAGACGTATAAAACGCATACAGCCAGTCAAGTACGCTTGCAGGGATCTTTTCTCAACGGGGAGTAACGGCTGGCCATAATACCTACAATGGTGAACATAGCAAAAGGGAAGGGCATTCAAGACCTGCAGCTCCATGTATACATGCCGAGTGTGAGCATGGTGTCTGTGGACAAAATCGACAAAGAGGTACCCTGGCAACAAATGTAGTGCCAGGACGCCAGCAGAAGGCTACGTGGCACACCAGTCCAACATGTAAATCAACTACCATCCACTGGTCACACTAGCCCAATTGATGCAAGTACCACAGTTGAAGTTCCATGGCCATTTGCCTGCCACATGCCAATCACAACAAGCACTGAAGAAGAAACTGAGACGAAGCGACGTCAAAGCAAAACACTAACACAGACAGGCGGGTTCCACACACAGTGAAACAGCAGTATGAAGTAGTACCAAGAGTCCATGGATGGCGGTGCCGTAAAACCTACAAGTGGAATTCAGCTACACTGGAATTGTTGTCGCTGATTATCGCTTAATTTAAGCAACAAAATCTACTATCAACTACCCACCTCTTCAAGGTAGGGATTGTGAAGAACCAATGACCCCTAGTCATGGTGTGGGGCTCTGACAAACATCTTGCAGCAGTCAGACAGCCTGTCACAAGCCTGACAAAAGGCTGTGGGTGCAAGTCCGGCTGCAGGATCATACAATGCGAGTGCAAAAGGCAAATCTGTTATGCAGGCCAGGGCTAAAATGCCACACTTTCAACAACACCTCCGCGAGGGAAGAATGCGACAGTTCCAGTAAGCAAAAGGTTGTTTCATTTGAGGAGACTGAAAAGCAAGAAACCAGCAACGAATTGGACCAAGATTGAGTCAATGTGCACACAGGTGATGCGTGCGTGTTATTGTTTACTGGAATTATGGCGTATATGCTAGAAACATGGAATGCGCTACGAATTCTGACCTGAAATACACAAATATACACATTTGCCTGAGTTTCAATGAGCATGGATAGACGTGGAACACAATACTTCCACTGAAAATGGTGATATACCGGAAACACAATCCATCTGCTGCTATATGGGCGAGAAACTATTGTAACCTGGGATATTTTGAAACTTAGGTGTGATGAAATGTCACTTTCGTAGATTTTACACGTATCACAAAAAAATTCTTTCATTTCGTGCCATTTTAGTTAGCAGTAGGTCTGGACATAGACATGACCAGATCTTTACACAGGTTGGTTGGGACTATCTTTCTGCTATCTCGGATATTGTGTAAGATGTGATGGAGTCCATTACTGGCTGAACACCAAAGGAGGGAGGAAATTTCTACGACTGTACTGTAAGAAAACGACAACACGAAACTTCCCAATGGCTCAATAGCTGACCCCAAAAATATTACGGATCACTTTAGTACTTACTCAAGTCACATCGAATTCCTTATCGGCGGGCTCCAGGCTGTGGAACGCCTCCAGTGGGTCTGAATGTTCGACAACGTCAGCCATTACTTCTTCGCGGAATCGTCATCTTCACCTCTGTACAAAATGAGCTGACCGGGATAATAAAAAAGGGCTTTTTTTCGCTCTGGCGCATCGACTGAGTGCATGTACACCCCGGCCAGTTGCGAAGTAAAGTTAGTTAGTTGTTGTTTTGGAGAGAGAAGGAAATCCTGTTTTTCGTTCGGTGGGATTGAAAGATCTGCCAGTGGACCGGAGAGCTACAACACTTGAAGCAGAAGAAAGTGCTTGCTGAAACTTCCCTGTCTTCGTGGCAACAAGACTTCAGTTTGCGAGAGACTTTCGTTCTGTCGCTGCGGACGCAATTCTTGTTGCTTGCAGAAAACTTGGGGAACGATCGTGACTCGTTTCGTGAGGCGGATCGTGTCGCTGAACAGCCGCGGATTGTTCTGCCGACATGGTGGTCCTTTATTCTCCTAATTATCAGCAGTCCAAGCACATCTCTTCAACGTCGGAGAATGAAGCGCTTCCCTGTTCCGTTGACAAGCGCTTCGCTCGCGGGTGTAATGCACTTCCGCATCAGCTTGCAGTAGATCGTCAGGTATTGAGGTAGGTGTCGTTGCGGAAAGAATAATAATTATTATTATACTTGTAGCTGACATACCTGTAGTGTCCCTTGACCGTGCTGGTCGCCATTGCAACGTTTTAGGTCTCAGGTCAATTTAGTTCTGGACCCGGCGAGCGCCGCCAGCGCTGTTTCCGTCAAGTAACGTTTGTAGGTGTCCCGTCACTTCGGAGCGTGGCGTCTCGTCGCGCGACCTTTCGAAGCGGTCATTTCGAAGACAGTCAGTTAGGAACGGGGACACTTCGGAGTGTGTCAAATTCGGCGCCAGACGATTCGACGAGAACCAGTTCGGAGAATGGCCACGACATCGCCTGTTCATTTCGTCGTCACACCCGCTTTTGCTGGGAGAAAAATCGCACTTATTTTCGCCTGTTCATTTCACGACTCCCTGGTTTGAACTTTTCGCCGGTTCATTTCACGACTCCCTGGTTATAACTCTACACCTCCGTCCTTCAAAAGCAATGGCTTTTGCTGGGAGAAGAATCGCACCTCTTCTTTCTCTCTCTCTCTCTCTCTCTCTCTCTCTCTCTCTCTCTCTCTCTCTCTCTCTCTCTCTCTCTCTCTCTCTCTCTCTCTCTCTCTCTCTCTCTCTCTCTCTCTCTCTCTCTCTCTCTCTCTCTCTCTCTCTCTCTCTCTCTCTCTCTCTCTCTCTCTCTCTCTCTCTCTCTCTCTCTCTCTCTCTCTCTCTCTCTCTCTCTCTCTCTCTCTCTCTCTCTCTCTCTCTCTCTCTCTCTCTCTCTCTCTCTCTCTCTCTCTCTCTCTCTCTCTCTCTCTCTCTCTCTCTCTCTCTCTCTCTCTCTCTCTCTCTCTCTCTCTTCGCCGAAAGTGGAACTGCAACTCCCCGTGATACAGAACTGCCATTGTTATAATAATTTGGTTTGACTGTGAGTCTGTCACTGCATTGATGTACAAAATACCTATACAATACTACACTATACTGTATTGTACTTTGAAGCAGTCGGTCTGTAGCTGTTCAGCTGTGGGAACATTGCAATGGCGCTTCGAAACGTCGGGGGTCCGAACTTCCCGGGTCCCAGTTGACGTGCGATGAGTTGTCGTGGCAGCGAAGTGACGGGTTTCGAAATGTGTCCGCGACGAGACGGTCCTCGACGATATGACCTCTTCGAACTGACGCTCCTCGAAATGTCCCGCTCCTAAGTGACGTAGAACCAAGTTTGTACATAGCTGCATCCAAAATGCGTTCGTGAGGAATCCGTCGTTTGGTTCCCTACCCGTGACTCCAACCGCCTGTCGCAATGGATAGCCGCCTGGAGTCTTGGGTAATAGCTAGGCATCAAGTCTGAACCAAATTCCATGCTCTATGCAAAGAAAGTTGACGGGAAAGAGAAAAATACTCGCACCGACTCAGCTCGGTGGAAGTGCGTGGGAACCGATTTTTTCAGCGCCGCTCGGCTAAAAATTGGATACACATTTTCAACGACGCTGGTTCGATTTTTTTCAAATGGCAACCCCTACTCCTGGCAGCGTATTTCAATGGATATGGACCTCTTCCAGGGCCCAGTAACCCTCTATGGCAGCTAAACATCTCCAATACCCCAAAATAGTGGCCCAAACTGGGCGAAGTCGGCCTGTCGACTGCAGTCGACAGCGGCACTGGGAACTGCATTCTTGCTGGTCGACTACAGTCGAAAGCGGCACTCAGAGTGCATGAATGGGCTGTCGACTGGAGTCGACGGCGGCAGTGAAAGGGTTAAAAACAGTAGTAAATCCAATCAAAAAATGTAATGTAATGTAACCCAATCATAAATGTAATGTAATGTAACCCAATCATAAACGTAATCGACATTTAAGACATGCATATAATGTTGTAAATCTTGAGGCGAGGTGATCTAAGAAGAACGACGAGGACGACGACGAGGAAACGACAGGCACGCCGGAAGACAACAACTTCCGAAGAGCCTGCCCGCACACGCAACACCAAGGAGAAAAGGACAACGACTAAGAAACGACAGGCACCCCGGAAGACAACAACTTCCGAAGCGCCTGCCCGCTCACGCAACACCAAGGAGAAAGGACGACGACAAAGAAACGACAGGCACCCCGGAAGACAACAACTTCCGAAGCGCCTGTCCGCACACTCAACACGTTCACACATATACTCAAAACAACAAGGATGGCACTACACAAGAACAGGCGAAAACCGTCGAGGTGCGAAGAATCGAGTAAGAACAGGTGAAAACCAGGCGAGAACCGAAGAATCGAGTAATCCTTCATTAACAAGACAAATCCTCAGTTGCACACTCGCTCTGAAAGAGTGGGTGTGCTAGCAACATCATCGGAACGAACAGACCAAGACCCACAAGACACAAAAAGACGCACACACAAATGAGCCGTCAGATGCAAAAAGGTACCTTATGACGTTTTGCTCGCAGTTGAGAAAATCGCGTTCGAAAAAGTATTTTCTGTGAATATGTGATCGATAGTCCGGATATTTTCCAGGGTAACTCGGTGATGAATTGAGATTTTTGGACCTGTTTTTTTGCACGACACTCTCCTGACCAGGTTGTATCTGAAACAATCGTTAACTCGATTTGGCCAAAAATGTCATAAGGTACCTTTTTGCATCTGACGGCTCAAATGATATAATCCGCAAGTTCAAAAAAGGAGAGAAAGAAGCGCACACACAAGAAACAACAACGCACACACAACCTGGCAAGGACGATGGACACAAACCAGCACGAAAAACGACTGAGACTTCCTTTTTCAGGTAATCAGGACAAAACGATTAGGACAAGGACAAGGACATCACAAGACGAACCAACGGTTGACGTGGTCGTATATAGGGCCATGACGAGGGAACACACGAGGACGAGGATTGGGTGGCGGGGTTCGATAGTGGCGGTATGGTGCGTGGGGTGGCATGGTTGGTACGTGAAGTCGGTGAGGTGGTAGGATGTCGGCGTCGTAGTAGCGGTGTGTTGGTCGTGGTCGTGGTTGATGTTGGATGTGTCGCGGTGGTCGGTACGTACGAACGCTCAGTTGTCGTCGCATGGCTGTCAGTAGGTTGTTGATCGAAGGCGTTGGCGGTGGTGCGGGTGCCGGTTCCTGGTGTCTAGCGCCATCAAGGCGCGCCGGCCAGATCAACGGCGGCGCCGTCGCTTGGGGCGCAGCCGGTTCCGACGGTGGCCGGGGCACCGGAAATGGCGTGTCCGTGCGGGCAAACCAGCTCCGGCCCCGGACTGGCGACCCCCACGGCGATGGATTCCATGCTGGGGATGGAGGGCGCGGCGGCGTTCGCTGTAAGCGGTCAACGCCAGGCAGAGGCGGAGGCGTTCCTGGCGGGGAATCCGGCGGAAACGGAATCCGGCGGAAACGGAATCCGCAACGCCGCCACCAGGTCCGCGTGCAACGGTGAACCCTCGGCCATGGTACTGAAACGTGAGAAACAACACACAGACACTCTTCCTTTGTAACACTACTGTCACTGTATGGCTTGTCTGCAATGACGTTCTGGAACTCTATGCCATCTCCATCGCCAATTTACATGGCATATCTAAGGTTGTTCTCGGTTTCTGACCGTTTCCAAAGGCTAACAAGAGAAGTTGACTCCGTGGCTGGTGATGAAACAGCTGTGTTGATTGTACATAATTCTGTGTGGTTTTCCGTCCATTTCTCAAACTGGCTGCTGGTGACGTCACCAGATGGCATCCCTCGCTTTCCAACTGGAACAAGCAAAGCAATGCCTGCACATCTACAACCTGATGTGTGTCCCAAGCAACCACCGCCTGGATGCCGAATAGCGACGATTACTCCTCGGCGCATCCAGGTGCCATCTGTCGACACAGGTGTAATACGTAGCCGAGTGGAGGAGGCAAGAAAGAGAAGGCAAGAAAGAGAAGGCAATAAAGGAACTTACTCAACAACTTTGGCAGCAGAACGAGTTAGTAAGGGGAATATGGCAGCAATGATCATGAGGACAGAATGGAAACTACCGCGGGATGGTGGAGCTTGCATAATACGCAGCGTAGCTTGCATGATACGCAGCGGAGCTTGCATGATAGGGGTGGCATATGTACTCACGCTAGTAACAGTTTAATTTGAACTGGTCGATGATAGAGTAGTGGTACAGCAAGTAAGGTGACATACCTTGGTTGCAGGGAATACGGGTCGTGTAGCGCGAGGACGGTAGCAGTACGCTATGCCATGGCCAATCTTCTTGCAGGAGTTCAGTACTGGCAAGGCAGGGATACTACACAGGTACATCCCTCGGTTCCGGCTTGTCGGCACACACACCAGCAACAACAGCAGCCACGATTCTCTGCATACTCGGCTTGCCCACCTCCACGGCTGCTTTGTGGACGTGCTTGCGATGGTTGTCAAAAGATCTCTTAGCCATGGGTAATGGCATGTCAAGGACGGTGGAAAGCAACTCCAGGGTTGCAACAAACTGGCCTTGTGTCTTGTTGTCCTGTGCACCGGGAACAAGATTGTGGGAATGAGCATTTTGACTCACCAGTATCCTGCTTATAATTATTATTGTTAGTGCTAGGCAAACAACAGATGACTTGTCGCTTTCTTTCGGGGGGGGGGGGGGGGTCCTAAGAATATCTATGTATTTAGCATAAGCGAAGCTGTGGACGCCGCATTCTGCTGTTGCACTTCAACATGCAAATGCTTAAAATAATATCTACCATGGGTTCTATTCTGTTGTTGTTCACCACCAGCATGTGAGGAACGAGAGTGCCCGTCACTCCTTCACCATCGAGCTGTTGAACACCGCCGGCTTCACGGTGGTGACGGTGGACGGACGTGGGTCAGCACGGCGAGGTCTACAGTTTGAGGGGGAGCTCAAGGGACGCTTGGTAAGCAGATAGACAACACATTTTTTTAGTTAGCCGAAATGTGGATGCACAGATTTGGCTTGTAAATGCGCTGACAAATAGCTTCCAAAACTTTAACTACAAACTCGGATGTTGAGCCAATAGTAATATGTAAAGAGAAAACGACCTATCAGTTTGGAATTGGAGCTAGGTGTCAGGTCGTCGAATGTCTCAATATCCTTGTCAGTTTTGTGCCTCGTCGTCGCACTATCTGACTGTACATTATCTCATTACCTTGGTGGGCTGTTAGTCATAACTAGAAACGTATAGGTCATTTTCTCTTTACATAACACTTTAACTGCAACCTGTAACCATGGCGAGCACGACACAACGCCGAGAAACAAGAAACAAGAATCAAGAATCAAGAGTATGTACTACAACAATGAAGATTCCTCAAGGTTACAGTTGTAGTTTAAAAAAAATTGGAAGCTTGTTTGTTCCCGAGGTCTGAGGGAAATGTTGAACGGTCTCTGCTGGGATGACGGGGGGGGGGGGGGGGGGGGTACCTGGGTCGGTGGTGTCCAGCGGGACATTTTTGAAATTAGGGTGCACAATCCTGCATTCTGGGCACTTTTTTCGTGGTCGGGCGAAAAAGTGGACCGGCTGCACGCCCCTGTGAACAGTGAACATTGTTGTGAGTTGCTGCTGTTGCGGCTCCACTTTCATTGCTCTTTGTCTCTCCTGGTGGGGTGTGTTTGTTTGTTGTCGTGCACAGGGTGCTAAGGAATGCGAGGATCAAGTGGACGGGTTGAGAGAGGCTGCAGCTCGGTACCCGTGTGTTGACCTGGAGCGCTGCGGTGTGTTTGGATGGTCTTACGGTGAGGACTCTAGTAGTCATAAACTGTGTGCAATTTACCACCTTAGTACACTCAAACGTCTCTTATCCGGACGCCTCAGATACGGGCACGTCTCTCTACCGGGCACGTTCAGCTTGAGTTCCTATGGCAAAATGCTTCGAATTGGGGGGTTTGAACGTTTTTTCCGAATGCGCAAGTGCTTATTTGTCACTGCCAACCTGTGTATTCCACACATTTTCATCCATGGATTCTCTCTGTAACCTGAACATGTGCAATATGTGCCAAATAAACTTCATCAAAATGATATGATACATGGTGGATGAGTTATCCTGAGATACAGGCAAATCTGAGATGCGGGCAGTGATCGGTCCCAAGTTGCCCGGATAAGAGATGTCCGACTGTACAATGTACTGCTGCGGACATCGGGATCCGTTTAAAAGTCAAGCGGCCACCGGGCACTGGCCTTGCAGCCGCGAGCACTGCTGGTTCGTTTTTACAGTGTGTACGTGTACAGTACAGCCCGCGTTTGTATTATGTAATTGTGTGGGTCGGTACGCTTGAAGCAGTACTCTCTGCCCCCCCCCCCCCCCTCCGTTAGAGTGACACAACTGGCCATTCTTACTGGGCTTATAAGCACATGTGCCTATATCCGGGCATAAGCGCAGCCTCACAAATAAGCGCTGGGCTTATAAGTGAACCTAAACGCAGTTTATCCCGTGACACACGGCGTCACGGACACCACAAAAACACCATGTTCACATAGTTCAATGTGCATTGCGGTATTCCACTATGTGCATAATTATCCAAGGCACCGGTACACTAGCAACTCAAGCGCGTGCGCCTATGTGTGAGACAAAATGACCCGCAAAAATAGCAAATAACGCAAAAACTCACTCGTAAGCGCATGTGCCTTTATGTGCGTCCCTACGGTACTACTCTGCAGCACCAACCAGTGACTGTGTTCAAGCTATTTTTGTAGGGACAGATTCAACCTGTACACAGAAACAGCGAGGACAGCCATGATTCCTTTTTGTCTTTGTTCGTCTTTCTGTGTGTCTTGCATAGGTGGTTATATGTCCTTGCTTCTCCTGGCCAAGCATCCAGAGTTGTTTCAGGTAGCGCGCACCTCTGCTTGGTCATGTTCACTTTGCTGCTCTTGTGACTGCTGCATTCACGTCACCACCATGACTGCAGCTGCTATTGTGGTGTGACTGCAGCTGCTATTGTGGTGTGACTGCAGCTGCTATTGTGGTGTGACTGCAGCTGCTATTGTGGTGTGACTGCAGCTGCTATTGTGGTGTGACTGCAGCTGCTATTGTGGTGTGACTGCAGCTGCTATTGTGGTGTGACTGCAGCTGCTATTGTGGTGTGACTGCAGCTGCTATTGTGGTGTGACTGCAGCTGCTATTGTGGTGTGACTGCAGCTGCTATTGTGGTGTGACTGCAGCTGCTATTGTGGTGTGACTGCAGCTGCTATTGTGGTGTGACTGCAGCTGCTATTGTGGTGTGACTGCAGCTGCTATTGTGGTGTGACTGCAGCTGCTATTGTGGTGTGACTGCAGCTGCTATTGTGGTGTGACTGCAGCTGCTATTGTGGTGTGACTGCAGCTGCTATTGTGGTGTGACTGCAGCTGCTATTGTGGTGTGACTGCAGCTGCTATTGTGGTGTGACTGCAGCTGCTATTGTGGTGTGACTGCAGCTGCTATTGTGGTGTGACTGCAGCTGCTATTGTGGTGTGACTGCAGCTGCTATTGTGGTGTGACTGCAGCTGCTATTGTGGTGTGACTGCAGCTGCTATTGTGGTGTGACTGCAGCTGCTATTGACGTGTATTGTGGTGTGACTGCAGCTGCTATTGTGGTGTGACTGCAGCTGCTATTGTGGTGTGACTGCAGCTGCTATTGTGGTGTGACTGCAGCTGCTATTGACGTGTATTGTGGTGTGACTGCAGCTGCTATTGTGGTGTGACTGCAGCTGCTATTGTGGTGTGACTGCAGCTGCTATTGTGGTGTGACTGCAGCTGCTATTGTGGTGTGACTGCAGCTGCTGCATGCACACCGTTATGGCTCCTTCTGCTGTGGCTCCTGCTACTATGGCTGCTCCCGTGGTTACGGTCACTGTCGCTGCTGCTCCTGTCACGGCTGTGGCTGCTGGTAGACCACTATTGCCGCTGCTACTGCTGCTGCTGATGCTGCTGCTGCTCTTGGTGTTGTTACGTATGTGCATTCGCTTTCGTCTATTGTCGTCGTTAATAGCTGTGGTTCTGTCTCCGGCGTGTGTATGTGTGTGTCTGTGTGCGTGGGTGCATGTGTGTGTGTGTGTGTGCATACATGTACATGACTGTATGTGTGTATGTGCATACTGTAGTGTGCGGTTGCCGGAGCTCCTTGCACCGACTGGACACAGTACGACACGGCGTACACAGAGCGCTATCTATCACTGCCCTCGCTCAACCGCAAGGTAGGTGCTAGGCTATAGGGTGGTGTCTTGGACAGGTTTCTTTTCTTTTCACCTGTCTAGGGGATTTCCCAACCACCAGTGCTCAGTAGGCTACAGTCAACTTTGCGTATAACGACACTCGGCGGGGCATCAGAAAAGTGTCCTTATTCGTGACGTGTCCTTATACCCGAAGTCTCAGTATATGTATTACAGGTAGATGTGACGTTGCTCTGGGCATGGAAATTCTGTCGTTATATCCACAGTCATTATTAGCGAAGTTGACTGTGTTGTGTTGTCAAGAAGAAACCTTTATTTTCCATCAATATCAGTGTATAAAGAAGCACATAAAAGGTGTGTGCGTGCGTGCATAGTGAGGGCACGTGCGTACGGGATATGTACACAGTGCAGACTACTGTACTACTACAACATCTCCCCCTCCCCCCCCCCCCCCCCTCACGGGCCGGGTTAGGCCCAGAAGGGATAAGGAAGACGGAATGCCGTGCGAAAAGAAAACGCGAGCAGGTTGCATGCAGCAAAGCCAGAGGAAGGGTAGGTGGGAAGCTGAAAAAATGGAACTGAATAAGCACACTTGAAGAATAGCGGACTGAAATCCAGCAAACAATGGAGTGTAACGAGCTGGAACTGGCAAAGTATGGAGAGAGAGAGAGAGAGAGAGAGAGAGAGAGAGAGAGAGAGAGAGAGAGAGAGAGAGAGAGAGAGAGAGAGAGAGAGAGAGAGAGAGAGAGAGAGAGAGAGAGAGAGAGAGAGAGAGAGAGAGAGAGAGAGAGGGGGAGGGAGGCAGGGAGGCAGGGACGGACGGAGAGAGAGAAAACAGTGGGGATAGAAGAAAGAGAAAACCAAACCATAAGATAACTGTGATGGCCTAAACAGCAATCAAGTGTTGGCGTGTGCGGCGAACAATGCCAGACGGTAACCGGATGTGATACGACCGCGGTTCGGAAGCAGTGCCGACGACTGATCCACGGATGCGACGACAGGGCGTAGAGATATCGATCACCTCGTCGCCTGAATGAAAGGCTGGTTGAATAACTGAGCGGTAACGCAGGTTGTACTGCCGAACGGACTTCTCCTTTTAAGACGAATCAGCAGCAGAAAACGACTCTGGGGTCACGGTGGACGGTTGAAGGAGCTCGGCGATGGTGGGAACGGCAGTAGCGAGACGCCCACCCATGAGGAGTTCCGCTGGACTGTGTTTTGTGAAGCCCAGTGGGGTACTGCGATAAGCCAGCAAGGCTATCTGAAAGTCAGCAGTTGTTGAGCATTTCTCCAGGAGAGAAAGCAGCGCTGTCGGCTAGAGCTCTTAGAGAACGCATTGGCGCTGGTCAGATGAGAGCCAGGCACATGAGTGATGGTGTAGCTGTAGCGAGCCAGACGAAGGCGAAAACGGTGCACTCGGGCAGGCAGCTCATGCAGTCGCTTGGTGCTCAGCAGAGGTACCAGGGGCTTGTAATCGGTCTCTATCAGGAAGGTGTGCATACCGAGCAGGTACATCTCGAAGCGACTCGTGGCCCAGGTGATTGCCAGTGCTTCCTTTTCAATTTGAGCGTAGTTGCGCTCGACTGGAGTGAGAGAGCGGGAGGCACAGGCTACAGGCCGCCAAGTTGTCTCAGGCGAGGACCGCTGGTAGAGCACAGTGCCGAGGCCATATGGCGATGCGTCTGCTGATAGCTTGGTACTGTTCTTGGGGTCGTACAGCTGCAGGCAGGTGGGCTTGCAAAGCTCCTCCTTGGTGGCCTCAAAAGCCGTCTGTTGGGCATGGTCCCAGGTCCAGGCTTTGCCTTTTGACAGGAGCTCTCTGAGCGGTTAGCTGATAGAGGCAAGATGCGGTGAAAATTTCCCCAGCTGATTAGCGAGACCCAGGAAACGACGCACGTCTGAGGCCGACTGCGGGGTTTTTAAGACCCGGATAGCTTCAGTCTTGCCGTCATCAGGTCTGATGCCGTCGGGAGTGAGGTGCACCCCGAGAAACGTGAGATCCGAGGCTGAGAATTGGCATTTAGCGGGGTTCAGCGTGAGACCCGCTAGGACCAGGCGCGTGAGAACGGCTCGTAAGCGGTGATCGTGTTCCTCCCGAGTGCGGCCGTGTACCAGAATGATGTCCATTTGACAGACGACACCCCCCCCCCCCCCTCCCCCCCCCCCCCCAAACCCTGTAGGATGGCAGACATCCGCTGCTGAAAGATTTCCGGTGCTGACGATATGCCGATTGAAAGCTTGGTGTAACAAAATCGACCCTGAGGTGTGATAAAGGTTGTCAGAAGCTGGCACACCTCGTCGAGTGGTATTTGCCAGAATCCACTGTTAGCGTCGAGCTTGGTGAAGACTGTGGAATCGCCGATCTGACCGAGTGTCTCGTCGACTGTAGGGAGCTGGTGATGTGAACGACGTACAGCATCGTTGACCGGTTTCAGGTCTCCGCATATGCGGACCGCACCTGTAGCATTCGGTACGGCGACCATAGCGGCGCACCAGTCTGTTGGCTCGAGGACACGCCGGAAGACGCCTGTTGGAGAACATGCACTCCACGCCGGCTTACGGCCAGTTCACTCACAACACCACAGAGCTTCCAAGGAAATTAGTTATTCTTCTAGATGGAAAATGAGAAACGTCTGTTATCACCACAAGTTGGAACTAACTCCACGCCAAGATCAAACGGAAGCTAAGCCAGAAAAAGAACCATGGCCAGCTTGCCAAAAGTAACGCGTAGCAAGCGTGCACGCAAGCACACTCCATACATAAGTCAGGATGCACACAAAAGCTACAAACTCGGAATAAGGGCAGCGCAGACCACGCCGAAACCGCAACTAGAAGATTGACCGCTGACAGGTCAATCAGTGAATGGAAAAGCATGCACCACCGCACGGACGCGCACTCACTAACCTACAATCAATACACGGAAAATGGCATCACGCAGAAGGTATACCAAGCAGAGCATGCACAAGTAACAATACAGTTCCAGCCAGTGGCTGCCACGTTACCATAAACTACAACATCTCCCTCCCTGGTAACATCACCTTAAAAAGACAATAATAGGCAAGCACATCGAAAGAAGCAAAGAGAAACGAAAGGACATGAAAGTTCTGCGAACCATCACCAGCTACTAGTTCTCAGTCGTATCTCACTGGAGCCCTGATACCAGCTCTGTTCCGGAGCACATATCTTGGCTCTTCAGCTCTAGGCACACCTGCGACTAGCTCACCGGGCTCTAGCCGCATCGGGTAACCACCGTCATCCTCGCTCGCATCATCTGGCTGAGGCGGCTCAGGCAGGTCTACAGTAGGATTGGCTGCGGCACGCTTCAGCAGCTCTACGTTGACGATCTTCTCCACCCTGGGGTCTTCCACTTTCTGAACGACTACAGTCGACTCCGACAACACCTTCTTGACTCTCCAGCCAAGCTGAAACTTCGGGAGGCGTTTCTGCGCGCGGCTGGTCATCTTCATCATCACCACGTCACCAGGCCCGTAACAGCAACTTGCTTTGTCGGCGTCTTCTTGGGAATCAGCTGACGCCATTTCTTCATCGATCAAATCACGAATGGCAGCTGCTTGACGCTGCAGCTCAGCCGTCCATGCTGGCAAGGTGTACAGGGGCTGTTGGGCCTCTACAACAAGACCACGGGGCTGCCAACCAGTCATCGCTAGCTGAGGCGAAACTCCCGTTGCTCCATGCGGTCGGACGCGATAGAAGTACAGCAGCATTGACAGGTCGGTCTTCCAGTCGTTGGACTGCGAGTGTACTTTGCGAATCAGAGTCAACAGGGTCCGGTTGAATCTCTCCACGCTTCCTTGTGACTGAGGGTGTCGCACTGCACCGTGCTTGACTTCCACTCCAAACGCCAAGTACAAGGCGTCCATGACAGCATTGACGAACTCTGTTCCATTGTCTGATCTGACCACCTCCGGCGGACCCCATCGGCAGCACACAGACACAAACGCCTCGGCAACTGACTTAGCGTCATGGTGCTTCAAAGGTATCACCTCCACATAGCGCGTGAACATATCCGTACACACCAAGACGCAATGGAACCCAGCTCGGCTCGGTCCTAGCTCCAAGGTATCAATCGCCACAACTTGCCATGGGCGCGCCGGCACTTCGGGACGTGTCGGCGAAGCATGACCACCAGCAGCAGGGTTTGCAGCGGCACAACTGTCGCAAAGACCGACGAACTCCTGGCACTTCCTTGCCATCCCAGGAAGGTAGCACTGCTGACGCATCATCTCATGGACCACCTCCCATGATCCGTGGCCAGTGTTCTCATGGGCGATTCGGAGGGCATCTTGCTCTAGCAAGCTCGGAATCACGGGCACCTCGCATGCTTCATTGGCAGGCGGCAACTTGATTGACCGATACAGCACGCCATCCCGCACTCTCAGCTGTGGTGCCACCTTCTGAAACTGCTTCGCCCTAACTGTCTGCATACCGTTGACATCCTCCACCGTCTGCTGGATGGCAGTATCTGCTCCCTGCTGGTCCCGGATGATGTCGAAGGCAAGTGGGGCAGAACTGTGGACACCTGCACACGCACTGCTCTGGGTCGCCGCCGCAACCACCGGTGACTCGGGCATCTTGAGCCAGGATGCCGGCACACGGGTCAGACGGTCAGCCAGGTTTTTCTGTGAAGGCACCCACTCGACAGATATCTTCAACTTGTAAACCTCGACCAAGTCGTCAATCAGCTGCAATCTACGCTCTACAAGAGCTCTGTAGAGGCCATTCACCTTCACTCGCTGGATGTTGCCCAAGAGAGACTTTAGCCATCCATGCACCGTCTTCGAATCGGTCATGACTCGAACGTTGGCCACTCTGTGATCCACGACAGCAGACAAGCCACGAAGGACGGCGTCTAACTCGGCAACGTTGATGTGCCGCTTGTCTGACTTAGGCCTGAGCCAACAGTGATCCTCAATCACGGAGCCATCTTCGCTGATGACAACACCTAGCGCCAGGTTGGATGCATCGCACCATAGGGACACGCCACCAGTCGACTTGACTGTCCACTTGCCGTTGACGGGATCCTCTCGTGAAACTTGATCCTCCACCGCACGACACAACTTCTCGAGCGCAGCTGAGACAGGCTTATCCCAAACCGCAGCATCTTCACAGCTCACTCGCTTGATGTAGCTACAGCACGGTCGCAGCCACGATGCAACAGGGTAATGACTCGTCAATCGACCGCACCAGGAGAACACTTCTCGCTTCGTCGGCTGCTCTGGCAACGTCAGATCCATGCCATCACGGCGACGCCACATCACGTCTTCACTCGACGTAGCAACCGATAGTTGCATGCCAAGCACCCTTGCGCCGGCAAGTACCTCTGGTGGCTTCGTCGGTAATCCGTACCGACTCAGCGCCGCAGTCACCTCCGGAAGTTGTTCGGGCGGAGCAACGACATCGTCGACATAGTTGTCTGCATCAGGAAAGTCGCACAGCGCAAACTTCACGATGGCGTCCATGACTTTCGGAGCTATGCTGAGACCAAATGCCATTCGTTCCATGACATACGTGACTCCATTGAATACCACGGTCTGATACCGAACGAGGCTGGGGTCGACGTGAACTTGTAAAAACGCCTTCTTGATATCGACGACTACCTGGTCACCGCCACGGCGTCTCCACTCCCTGATCTTCTGGTCGCATGCAGGCGCGTCGCCTCCAGGATGGGAAAGAATCGCCTCATTCAAACGACGGTAGTCTAAGCAGGGACGTACAGGCGTAGACGCCTTGTGTCCTTGACACACAGCCATTAGAGGGAGGATCGCACCTGACTTGCCGTGTCGATCTGGATCATGGGGCACCATCCAACCATGGTCGATCCACGACTGCACCTCCTTCTGGTACTGTTGCTCCTGCTCTGCAGAGAGCTTCTTCCGTGAGTACTGTGTCACTCCGGAGCCAATGCTATCAGTCGGCTCTACACCACCTCCCCAGACCCAGGCGACGGTCCACGACTTTGCACTATTGTCCCAGCGCACCTTGAAATCGGCTGAACTGAGGGTGACACCATCCGAATCTCGCTCAACAGAGATGTGCCTCGAGAGCTTCTGCTTCGGCGCTCGTTCAGCATGGCCAGCTGCGGCAGCCGCTACATCGGGCCCTTTTCCGAACCGAATAGCACTCGCCGAGCCATTCTGGTAGCGTATCTCAAGACCACCAGCCGCGCTGGCAACGTCATTGCCAAGAATCAGGTCAGCATCCACTCCCTCATGCTTTGAAACTACCAGGAAGTCCACGCACAGTTCCGGAAGCTGAACTATATCATCATGTTGCTGGACAGTCGCAGCAACAGATCCAACTGACTCCAGGGACGTGCCGTCGATGCCGACCACCCAGTCAGTTGTCGATTCCACCTGATCAGCCAGGCCCACGGCAGTTACTACACTCTCTTTCATCAGAGATCGCGTGCATCCAGTATCCACAACCGCTGCGACTGATATCCAAGAGTCATCATGGCCCTTAACACACACATCAACTTTCAGCAGCTTAGAGCTCTGCCCACCAGTTGATATTGGGATTCCGTCAGCATCAGTAGACACTCCAGCCTGACAATGCCCAGCACTCACAGCCACTGAAGCAGACTCAGTCTTGGCCTTTGGACAATTTCGCCTGATGTGGCCATACTCTTTGCAAGAGTAACACTGTGGCCCTCGTGACTTGCCAGTGGTGTGGCTGTTGCCCTTGGCCTTAGGGCAATTCCTTCTTACATGACCAGGCTCCTTACATGAATAGCACTTGACAGCTGCAGCCACGGACTTCCCTCCACTGACACTTATAGTATCATCGACGGACATAGCCCTGACACGTTTGATCATATCGGTAAGAGTCATGCTACCGCTAGAGCACTGGATTCTCACCTCTCTGGCGAAGTCTCTGGGCAAGCCCCCAACAAACTGTTCTAACAGCATCGGATCTTTGTCGTCCGCAATGTTGTGACCAGAGCTCTTCAACAGCCTCTTTAGCTCCGCCGCATACTCGTCTACTGACTCTGTGGATCCCATGGAACGCGCTTTGAACAAGCGGTAACACTCCGCAGCAGAAGGAGCAAAGGCTTCAGTCAACACCTTCTTCACCTCGTCAGGTTTCTCCTTGTCCGAGTCGGGCATGGCGTTGAATACAGTATACGCAGCCTTATCCAAGAGCAACGGCAAGTTTGCCATCTGCTCTTTGCCCGTATCCCACTTGTGGGATTTCGCCAGGATCATAAACTTTGACCAGAATACATCTAGGTCGTCACCTCGCCCTCGGTACGGACGCATAAATCCATCCAACTTCACAGACATTTTATTCTCATGAACAAACACTAAGACTTTCTATTTCCTTCCGACTCCACAAAAGTCCTACTCTGCAACACGTTGTCCCGGGTTTCGGCACCAAAAGCTGTTGGAGAACATGCACTCCACGCCGGCTTACGGCCAGTTCACTCACAACACCACAGAGCTTCCAAGGAAATTAGTTATTCTTCTAGATGGAAAATGAGAAACGTCTGTTATCACCACAAGTTGGAACTAACTCCACGCCAAGATCAAACGGAAGCTAAGCCAGAAAAAGAACCATGGCCAGCTTGCCAAAAGTAACGCGTAGCAAGCGTGCACGCAAGCACACTCCATACATAAGTCAGGATGCACACAAAAGCTACAAACTCGGAATAAGGGCAGCGCAGACCACGCCGAAACCGCAACTAGAAGATTGACCGCTGACAGGTCAATCAGTGAATGGAAAAGCATGCACCACCGCACGGACGCGCACTCACTAACCTACAATCAATACACGGAAAATGGCATCACGCAGAAGGTATACCAAGCAGAGCATGCACAAGTAACAATACAGTTCCAGCCAGTGGCTGCCACGTTACCATAAACTACAACACGCCCAAGCTCTCCATGCGCTGCAGCTCAGCTTCTACCTGCGGGCGAATTGGCAGCGCCACGTTGCGGGCTGTGTAGAGGCAGAACGGTTTGACACCGTCGGTGAGAGGAATCGAGTAGGGCTCCTTGAGGCTGCCTAAGCCGGAAAACAGGGACGGAAAGTCGGCGAGCACGGCTTCCGGAATCCTGTCAGCTGCAGAGGGTGCTACTGGAACAGGTTCAGAGCCGGGAGGGATAACTGCCGCGCTCTGCATGGAGTTTGGCCCGTCGCTTGGCACATTGGAAGACAGCTTACGTCTGGAGGAACGCCGTCATTAGAGAAGAGGGGCTTGATAAGACCCAGCGAAAGTGAGTCGCTGCAGCTAAGCAATGCGCGACGGAGCCCTTGTACGATGCACACGGTGATAACGGCGCTGGCACCGGATGCCGGGTATGTCACAGACGCTGTGAACAGGCCAACGGTGTGGAGCGGTGTGTTGGCGGCGCTGATCAGCCGTTTGGTGCATGGCTTGAGCACTGGAGCATTCTGAAGCTGGTGATACAGAGCGTCTGAGATAGTGGAGACATCTGCTTCCGTATCAATCTTGAAGTCGACACAGATGCCCTGTACCAGCACTCCGACTCTCCACGACCGTTGGCTGGACTTGACGTCGCCCACGAACAGAGCTTCTGTGTTGAGAAGCGCCTCAACTCCTTAGAATGCGAGTAAAAAGTCACGAAGTTTTGGTTTGCACAGTAAGCACAATCATGTATTATCTGTTGAGTGTGCATGTTGCATCAAGCATTCTCAAAGTGACCACGATGTACAGTCAGACCTCGCTTATCCGGTCCTCGCTTATCCGGATCCCTCGCCATCCGGATCCCTCGCCATCCGGAAGAAAATCGCTGGTTACCGATTTACAGCATTTGCCATGCATACTGTAAAAGCAGAAATTTTCGGTGGTGTTTTATTTTCGGTAACTTCGGTGCCGACAATTTTTACCGAAAATAAAACGCACCGAAAATTTCGGTACAACCGATACTGTATACATGTAGTACTAGTACACTTACCTGGAGAACGGGTTTTACCGAAAATTTCCCTCTACCGAACCGGCGATTTTGGAGAATACCGAAAATATTACACCACCGAAAATGTCCGCTTTTACAGTAGATACAGTATGTGTGTTTGATTATCCGGTTCCCTCGCCTATCCGGATATTTTGTGGAAAGCGGATGTGTGCGGTTGTGCGAGGTCTGATTGTACCAGCGGATGATGACTCCTGTCTTGGTATTGAGACACTGGTCAGCTGCTGCTTTGATGTCTCTAAGAGGTATGCACCGTGTGTCTGTGTTGTTGGGGCTGTGTGTGTGTGTGTGTGTATGTGTGTGTGTGTGGTGTGTGTGTGTGTGTATATGTGTGTGTGTGTGTGTGTGCATGCGTGTGTGTGTGTGTGTGCATGCGTGCGTGCGTGCATGTGTGTGTGTGTGCGTGCATGCGTGCATGCGTGTGTGTGTATGCGCGCGTGTGTATGTCTGCATATGTTCGTTTGTGTGTGTACAACCTAGGGCTATAACCAGTCCAGCGTTCTGCCGTTTGCCAAGCATTTCCCAGACATGTAAGTTTTGGATAGTGCCGATCTTGATCCTCGCTCCACTCCGAGCTGCTTTCAGAAATATAAGCAATGAGGTTTGCGTGAAAGTGCATGAAGCTAACAAAACTTCAAAGTTGCTAATGACATGGAAGTGCTTCTTCGAGGCGTGGTGATTTGTTCTGGGAAGGTTTCAGAAATTTGCATAGCCTGTGATGAGTTAGTGGAAATTCGGCCGGGTTTCAGGCAAATTTCCTACGCTTTCAGGGCTCACAGTTCGTATGGCAGTCGGATTCCGTCAACGTGGAACACTGCAAGATTTCAATCATTTCAGTTGCATTTCAAAGTTGGCTATGTTCACAAGCAGCGACCGAGTTTCTACAAGCCATTGTGCGTCAGTGAACAGATCACATCAGTGCTGCCGCCTCTGCCACAGGAGAGTTCATAGAAACAAGGTGGACTAACGAAGTTGGTCAAACGACTGCCAATAGCAATGAACGAGAGAGCTTGGAAGCTCAGGGCCCTACGCTATGCTTTTTTGCCTTGATGACCTAGACAAAAAAAAGCATAGGGATGTTATAAATTCTTTTAAAAATTCCTTTTTTTAAGACATAACCTGGGATTCGAACCCGCACTATCGCGCGCCCTGCATGCATCCCCCGATACACTTCGCATACATACTAATTCTTCCAAGTTGCTTCACATTATGATCTTGCATTTGAAAGCCCTATTTGAATATGCATTGTGGCCAGCCGTCTTTGATGGTACGGTACGGTAGGGGATAGGTACGGGACAGGTACGATCGAGGGTAATACGACACCGTCTCCCGTACCGTACCGTACCATCAAACACAGCTGGCCACATACAGCTGCCCGCAATATTCAAATAGGGCTTCCAAACGCAAGATCATAACGTGAAGCAACTTGGAAGAATGGGTATGAATGCGAAGTGTATGGGGGAATGCATGTAGGGCGATAGTGCGGGTTCGAATCCCAGGATATGCCTGAAAAAAAATAGGAGAATTGAAAAATGTATAACATCCCTATGCTTTTTTTGCCGTCAGATACGGGATAGCGCCAGGCGTGACACAAACAAACAAACAAACACACAAATACCAAATTAAAGCTGTGTGGACCCTGGCTAGCGCCAGACGTTACTGAAGTAACGTCTTCTGCATAGCTACGGGAATAAATTACTAATGTGAAATGAAGGGTGATAGCCAACCACGGCAAATATCCAAAACAGTAAAAAAATTAAAAGGCATGAACGAAACAAGAGTGGAAAATACCCCCGGGTTAACTTAGGAAAGTACAGATGACGATAGTAGAGGCAGGGGCAGTTAGCCAGAGATACACGTTGAAATTCCTTGATATCAATGCATGATTTAAGGCTTAGAGGCCGAGCAGACCATAGGAGTATGCGGAGAAGAAAGGAGACTTCAAGTACAGGGAGGATCGGACACGTGGTAGGGTTAGCGCATTACGAGTATAGCCATTGCTAGAAAACCAGTTGTATGCATGAGTATGCCGTGGAACCCGCGCGAGCCGTATTTTATGGACAAGGCTGCGAAGATGTTGCTGGTGCCGGTCAACAAGGGGGGATGAAGAAGCAAGAGTATAGAGAGATTCAGATGAGAGTGTTGGGTCTTTACGGAAAATTATTATTAAGAGGAAGCGCTGATGTACTTGTAGCTTTCGAAGAAGCCGTTTTGACAGGCCACACCAAGCAGTATCACAATAATCAAATATGGGTAAGATATAGGCCTTAAAAAATAATTGTCTGCAACGATCAGGTAGATATTGACAGTGAGGGTGTAGAATAGCTACTGCAGAGCTGGTTCGCTTGCATACGTAACTGACTTGTTGGCTGCAGGAGAGCTGGCTGCCTATGTTAACCCCAAGGTGCTTGTGCTGGTCCACAATAAGGATGGGGGTAAGATGACCGGGAAAATGCAGTGGTTGAGCGGGAGGGGAAGGGGAAATGTCTTGGACACTGCATTGTAGAGAATGCAGTCAGGCCTCGCTTATCCGGTTCTCTTTTATCCGGATCCCTCGCCATCCCGCAAACTTCTCCTTCAGACACATGCCCCAGATCCTCGCGTTACAGCTCTCATTGGCATTTTGCGTAGCACCCATCAGGCAGCGGTCCAGCAATTCTTTGCTGGCAAGCTTGATGTAAATTGGCTTGATCACGTCGAACACAGCTTTGGGAGGGCTGGCTTGTGCTGGTAGGAAGGCCTTGCTCCAGCCTCGACCTGCTGGTATTAACACCAGCTCCTCGCTCCTTTGGGGCACCAATCGTGCTGTGGCTTCTCGTCAGTTGAGCATCTGTGCGTAACACCACCCCAAATAGCCTTGGCCATGCCCTGCAGGTCATTGCTGTGCTCCCTGATCGCCCAGCCATAGTAGGTTTGCAGTTGGTCAGGACTTGTCTCTCTGTGGAGCGGTAAAGTGTATGTGTTCGCGTCTCAATTTTGGACGGTAAAAGGGATGTGTTCGATCGCGTCACTCTTATCTTGGGGACGGTAACAGTTCTTGATTCGCGTCTCTCTGGGACGGTAACATTGCTTGATCCGCGTCTCTCTGGGACGGTAACCTTGCTTGATTCGCGTCTCTCTGGGACGGTAACATTGCTTGTGGCACCCATCAGGCAGCGGTCCAGCAATTCTTTCCTGGCAAGCTTGATGTAAATTGGCTTGATCACGTCGAACACAGCTTTGGGAGGGCTGGCTTGTGCTGGTAGGAAGGCCTTGCTCCAGCCTCGACCTGCTGGTATTTACACCAGCTACTCGCTCATTTGGGGCACCAATCGTGCTGTGGCTTCTCGTCAGTTGAGCATCTGTGCAAAACACCACCCCAAATAGCCTTGGCCATGCCCTGCAGGTCATTGCTGTGCTCCCTGATCGCCCAGCCATAGTAGGTTTGCAGTTGGTCAGGACTTGTCTCTCTGTGGAGCGGTAAAGTGTATGCGTTCGCGTCTCAATTTTGGACGGTAAAAGGGATGTGTTCGATCGCGTCACTCTTATCTTGGGGACGGTAACAGTTCTTGATTCGCGGCTCTCTGGGACGGTAACATTGCTTGATTCGCGTCTCTCTGGGACGGTAATATTGCTTGATTCGCGTCTCTCTGGGACGGTAACATTGCTTGATCCGCGTCTCTCTGGGACGGTAATATTGCTTGATTCGCGTCTCTCTGGGACGGTAACATTGCTTGATCCGCGTCTCTCTGGGACGGTAACATTGCTTGATTCGCGTCTCTCTGGGACGGTAACATTGCTTGATTCGCGTCTCTCTGGGACAGTAACATTGCTTGATTCGCGTCTCTCTGGGACGGTAACACTGCTTGATTCACGTCTCTCTGGGACGGTAACATTGCTTGATCCGCGTCTCTCTGGGACGGTACAACTGGAAAGGACTCGCACATCATGTGGCGGTATAATCATTGTTACATGGACTGGTTAGTTGAGTGCGTGCTTCCAGGGTATACAGTATTTTTGGGTCTGCTCCAGCAAACTGATTGCTTGGTCGGTACGGGGGTGGACATGACTGGGATGGGGAATGAAAAGGCTAGGAAACTTTGTTGTCAGAACTGTGAGAAAGCGGTTGTACGGAAGCTTCAGTGTGGCGAAATGTTGGGTGATCCAGAACTGTGTACTGCATATATCTGGACCTACATGGAGGAACAGGGAGGGTTGTGAGTCCTAGGCTTTTGATTGATTCTTTTGTCAGTCAGCCGCCCTTTGCCAGACAGGCCCTTGCCGTCAGCGAGCTTCTGGCCCTTCATCGTCCGTCGGAGGTCGTGCAGCCTGGTACCCAGTCTCTTCTGCAATCTGCACGTATCCAACACACTCCGCCTTGACAATTGGCATTCCATCATAGAGATCCGCTGCACACACACACTGCAAGGTAGCCTTTTGAGTCACTATCGATTTGCTAACAGCATCCATTGGTGTTATTTAAACGCAGACGGTTGTACAGGCTACGGCAGATTCATGATGCCACGAAATTTTGCCAGAGCTGCACATCCACAGCCAATTCTTCTCGCTGCCAGTACTGATCGCCTGTTGACATCAAACATGGGGCCATGTTTTTCGGGTCAGCGGAGCAGAGAAAGTGCTGCTGCATGATGAACATTCTAATTTCAATGTGCAGCCAAGGCCGTATTCCAGGGATGACGAAATTCGAACACTTCCCAGCTTGCAAGTGCTGCAAACAGCAACGGAGGACAAAATATGTTGCAGGCAAGCTAAATCTACAATCCTGCTGCCACGGTTAGGCCCTTGTCACACGGCGTTCAAAAGTCGCGTTTGCGTCTGCGTTTTCTTCGGTTTTTGACGGTCGCCTAGGAAATGCCATCACGTGACGTTATCGCGAGCGCGTTGGTTTCCAGACGCACAGCCGCAGACGCAAACCAGGGGGGGGGGGGGGGGGGGTGGTCAAAACCAAATCGCGTAAACGCAGATCGGACTTTCTTTATCGCAGCACTTCCTGCATTGTTTTTGAGTGTTTTCAAGTGATTCTCAAGTGTGCTTTTCAAATCTTCATTTCCATGTAGTTGCTGAGGCCGGCGAGGGTACTTCTACTACATGTACTGATTAATTGATTTTGGATTCGCGAGGCATGGAGCTGATGCGAGCTCGTGGCTGAGGTTGCGCTGACTAGTTGGCGGCGGCTAGCCTAGCTGGACGATGTCACACGGCCTCAACAACAGAACAAACAAACAAAACAAACAAACTGCCACCCCAACACAGGCAACGCAACGGCTGCAGTCTTCCCATCGACTCCCATTCCCCCAGCACCACTGACAAAGGACATAGGAGCAGAAACAGAACACTTCTCGATCTCAGGGAAATAAATTCAACATCCACGGCCACCTGGAGATCGATTCCCCACATTTTTGTATTTTCCCGCGCACACAGATTTTGACGCAAACGCTGAAAATCACAAGTATAGTATGATATCACGTCTTGCGTTTTTCAATCTCAAACGCAAACGCAGACGCAAACGCGACTCAAACAAACGCAGTGTGATAACGGCCTTATGTTTCCACGAACTTGGATAGAATGACCCAACACACATAAGGAAGTGCCTTACACACACTTGAGAGGGACGAAAAGCGTTTCTTCTGTAACTCTGAGTTTCACGGTTTTAACCGATCATCAGACAGCAACTTGCCTTATGTACAGACAGACTACATATTAGCGCTACAGACTACATAATTATTACTAATTCCCGTAGCAATGCAGAAGACGTTACTTCAGTAACGTCTGGCGCTAGCCAGGGTCCACACAGCTTTAATTTGGTTGTGTCACGCCTGGCGCTATCCGTATCTGACGGCAAAAAAGCATAGGATGTTATAAATTTTTCAATTCTCCTTTTTTTCAGGCATATCCTGGGATTCGAACCCACACTATCGCCCTACATGCATTCCCCCATACACTTCGCATTCATACCCATTCTTCCAAGTTGCTTTACGTTATCGGGCAGCTGTATGTGGCCAGCTGTGTTTGATGGTACGGTACGGTACGGGAGACGGTGTCGTATTACCCTCGATCGTACCTGTCCCGTGCCGATCCCCTACCGTACCGTGTCATCAAAGACGGCTGGCCACAATGCATATTCAAATAGGGCTTTCAAATGCAAGATCACAATGTGAAACAACTTGGAAGAATTAGTATGTATGCGAAGTGTATCGGGGGATGCATGCAGGGCGCGCGATAGTGCGGGTTCGAATCCCAGGTTATGTCTTAAAAAAAAAAGGATTTTTTTAAAGAATTTATAACATCCCTATGCTTTTTTTTTGTCTAGGTCATCAAGGCAAAAAAGCATAGCGTAGGGCCCTGAGCTTCCAAGCTCTCTCGTTAGCACTGCAGACTACATATTAGCGCTAGGTAACTGAGCGTGCCAATTGTACTAATAATGTGATACAATTGATCCATGTACTCTGAATACAATATCACACCAGCCACGCAGAGACGACTCTGAACACAGGGAGCTATCACTGAGGTCTGAGTGTCTTGCCAATTATGGCACTAGGGTGGTTGTAGTTGAAGCTTAGGACATTCTCTGCCATTTGATGCAACCTGGCTTTGTGCTGGACTGGTGTGTGGGTGTGCGCGCACTTGCGTTTACGTATGTCTGTATGTGTACATGTGTGTGTGTGTGTGTGTTTTGTGTGTGTTTGTGTGGGTGCATATGTGTGTACGCATGTTTGTACGCGTGCGTGCTTGTCTACGTGATTGTATTTACGTGTGGGTGTGTACGCGCATGTCACGGTGTGTGTGTGTGTGTGTGTGTGTGTGTGTGTGTATGCACTGGATCATGTATTTACAGTGAAGACCGCTTGCTGATCATCCATGGCCTGGCAGATGAGAACGTTCACTTTACGCACACCGAACGCCTAGCCAAGGCACTAACGTCTCGCCGTAAACCGTATCGCATCATGGTGAGTTCTTTCCGCTGTGTCATTTTTACTGGGCACTGAACCTAATGCATAAAACCCTACATCATCGCACTTCTCCTTTTGGCACGAGTCGCCATCGTGAGAATAAAGAATAACAATCGCCGAAGCAAGTGGTCTCTTTGCTGTAAATTCAATAATCTCAACCAAATGTCCGGCCACGAGTCATCATCAGGACACAGCCTACTCTTAGGAAGAGGTGGGGGGGGGGGGGGGGGGGAGTAACAGGACCACACAAGAATGGGAAGAGTTGGGTCTCCAAGAAGGAACATGTGCTGGTGAGGCAAGCCAACTACACCGCGCTGTGGTCTTGGCGTTATCGCGAGCTTCCACACCATGGGCTATCGGAGAGTTTCTAGGGAGAGGAGAGAGGACAGAATGAAGAGGGATTATTGGAAGAAAGTGAGGATGCCCACCGCAGGGTGACATGTTGCATGGTATATCTGATGCGGTGGATAATGTAACTCCGACGAGCAGACTAGCAACCAGCCAAGACAGCTATGGCTCTCTCTCTCTCTCCCCTCCCTCCCTCTCCCCTCTTCTCCTTCCCTATCCAAAGAGTGTTGGTGAAAAAACGCACCATAGGCAGCTGCTGATGGATCAGTGCAAGGGGATCTTGAAGTAAAATGTGGTGGACGGTTCCAATTGTTTTACCTTTACTTGTCCTATCTGGGAGAGTCACAGCGGCATCAGTGCGATTGATCATGCCATGGCTGGATCAACTGTTTGCCCACCAATGCATGTTAACTAATGCGGTTATGTACCCCGCTGCATCCTACTCAAAGTACGAAAGACTACGGTCCGGTGTGGCCCGACCGATCAAAATCTGCTTCCGCCTGTGTTGCCTGCAGTACTGTCAGGCGTCGAAGAATAGAGCGCCTCAGAACGACAGCTAGAATTCCATTAAAGTTTGGCAGGTCATTGCCCAGTGAAACTTTGGGAATGGTCTCATAATGCATCTGGCCACGCGCACAAGAAAATTTAGAGCTCTGTGATGGCTAGAAATGGTAAAATCAGTTTCCAGAAAAAAGACGGGCATATCGCACATACTGAGTATCTACAAAACTCAAGCCACAAGGGCAGGCAGAAAAATCTATAAAACAAGGGCAGTCATGCTTGTGCAGATGTACAGTCAGACCTCGCTTATCCGGTCCTCGTTTATCCGGATCCCTCGCCATCCGGAAGGAAATCGCTGGTTACCGATGTGCAGCATATGTTATGCATACAACATAACCGGACCTCGCGATCCGCATACCGGTGCATGATTTTGTATACAAACTGGTTAAAATGTGTACAAAAAGCTTCGTCGTATCCGGTTGCATGTGGCTTGCAGAAACTAGAATCAGGGAGTTGTACAGGCAAATGAGGTCCTTGACCTGCTGGGTGCATGTGGACAGCACTCAGTTGCATGCACTTGTCATTTTTCTCGCTTGTTTTACATGTTGTGCACGCTAGTTGTACTGCATAGGACCCGTCTACATGTATGTACAATGTCACTGCTTTTGACATGCCACATGCAAATACAGTATGTGTGTTCAGTTATCCGGTTCCCTCGCCTATCCGGATATTTTTGTGGAGAACGGATGTGTGCAGTTAAGCGGGGTCTGACTGTACTATGGGTAGAGGCAGGTGCCAAACCTCAAATTTTAGTGAAAGAGAGAACATGAAGGAACACCCAGAACAGCCAAAAGTAGAATTAACGGAACGGCAAAAGTTCTTACAAATCTTCAAGCAAGCCAAGCCAAAAGATGGTCAGTTTCTTAGTACAGATGTGAGGCTCAGCACCTTGGAAATTGTGTGTAGATTGGAAAAATGCCCTACATTGTGGCAGTGTGATGCACCAATCTATTATAATGGCTCACAGCAGCCGCTTTACATGAAAATAGGCCTAAAATCAGCAAAAAAAAGGGACTCTTCAAAACCCCCGGCAGCATATGTTTCGCCTTCCGTCTCCTTCGTGTGGTCCTCGAAGCCCTTCTTCACAGCTCTCCGGTGTTTCCTTGCTTTCTTCTCTTTGTCTGACATCTTCCTCTTTCTGTGGTACTCTTTGTCTTGGTCTAGCATAGCCAGATTCTTCTTCAATTGTGCACCCACTGAACAGCCCATGCGACGCACAACATCAGCCAGGCTCCGATGTCCTTCATTGAAGAGCAACACTGCTAGGTACACAGCAGTTTCAACAGTCTGTGAGCCACAGAACATCTCTTTCCGGCATAAGTGCCAAATCATGGAGTTCAAGGCTTCATTCACATTCTGTGTGGCGCCACGGGTGCAGCGTTCCAGCAGCTGTAAGTCAGTCAGACGCATGTACAGTGGCTTCATTTCTTCAAACACAGCAAGTGGTATGGTATTGCTGGAAGAGACTGCACCTGTGCTTGCTTCACTCTGGCTGGACTGGGCTTTTTCTCGTTGATATCTGCACCATGACGTGCTGGCTTCTGGACAGAACTGATGTCGCTTTGTGAGGTCTGGGAAGAGAGAGAGAGAGAGAGAGAGTGGAAAAAAAAAGATTAGATTGTGATATTTTAAATTAAATTATTCTCCACGTTCGTAAATACGTGTACATTGGTCAACTCTTCGCCATTGGCGTACCTAAATGTTTTAGTGGTGATTGTAACAACGTTGACCCACCCTCCTTCAACGCGCTCCCTGCTGATGACGACCACCTCGTCATATCCGATTAGTTCTTGGTGTTGGTTTACAGGCCCTTGCTGCTCCTGCAGCTCACGCTGTGGCAAACTGATGCCCAGATAGCACGAGCCATACCTGATGTTGAGCCAGGATTGCTGCGGATGGCTGCGCCATAATAGTTCTGCAGAGAATCTATTTTGCTGCCAGTCAATCTTCCTTTTCCGCCAATGGGCTTCCCATCAGATAGTGGCTTTGACCCACACTTCTGCTTCAGAGTACGTAAGTTGTGGCTCTGAACACGCTTTTGAACGTAGCCAACACACTCCTCCTTATCAATACTCATGTCACCATATGGCTTGAGCTGACATACACTGCGGTAGGCCTTCGAATCTCCATCACCAATGTAGCTAGTGTACTTCAGGCCATTATTCTGTTCAGAGCGACTCCACAGCAGTTTGACAGCCTCTGCTTCCATAGCTGGTGATGACACGGAAGTATTGGCTTGACAGTCAGCAGTATGCGTCACTTTCCATGCATCAAAATCAGCCTGTGAAAGCTTGCCACTGGTAAGCCGGGCTTCTTTGGCAGTACAGCGAGTGCAGTGACGAGACAGCACCTCCACACCGATTACCTTCTGCACATCCCAACCAATTACCGACTGTACGCCATACAGGCATGAGTACCCTCTTCTCATCCAGGTGCCATCTGTACTGACAGCGATGTTGGCGGGTGACGTTTCTCCGCTGGCGGTGCGATTCGTCAGCACAGAATAAGCAGCACGCTTCATGCTTTGCTGGGCTGCAGCCTTGGCCGCATGGTGAAGCTTGTCGCTGTGACGTTGAAATTTTTTCTTCGTGACTGGTCCCGGCAGGTGTAGGAAAGCTGACCATGTTTAAATCCTTCTCGCCCTCTGCCAAGCAGCCGCATGCCCAGCACACTCATTCGGTTCAGATCAAAATGATGTGTGGCCTTCTCCACAGCGTGTGACGAGGTAACATTGCCACAGTGATCGCAGGTCACTTCCACTGTTGATACTAGGCCGGCACAAGCGCTCTCAGTCAACAATAGCTTTCCTTTCTTGCCAGAATTACAAATGGCAGATGTGTGCAATAAATTCTGCAACTGAGACAAGCTGAAAATTCGATTGCCACGCTCCGAAGTGTCATCGGTATCGCCCTCACTCTCAGATGACTCCTCTTCAGCACTCGCCAACTCCCATTCCTCCTCGCTCCATGGATTTGTAGAATCGTCACTGGAGACACTTGTACGCTCGTCACCATCAGCTGATGCGTTCTCTATCAAATTCTCACCACTTGCAGGCTCAGTCTCGACAGCCTGGAATTGGTTTCCACGGAACTGCTGCTTCCTTGCTCGATGGTGAAGGGACTTCTTCCTTTTATTTTCCATAGGAGCACAGGTTTGGAAAGAGAAGAGACAACTCGTAGATCTACCCAGCTGCAGATCAGAGACAAACAGCAAAGAAGCTGCAAGAATTTTTTTTGTTGAAAACTGCAGATGATCATGATGGCCGCTAGCTGTTCGCGCGATCAGGTACGCCACTGCACACTGTACTGGGCCGTTCTCGCACGATGAATCAGGAAATTTGCAACAAACCGGTCCCGTGTACCTGGTGAATACCAAGAGCAATGTGGGGGAACCAACGGCCGGCGCGGCGGCCACGATCGGATGATGCCATTGATGGACGAACGAAAAAATTTCGAGCATACCCAGTGCGTACCGTGCGCATTGCGTACTCCAAAATTCAAATTTTCAATTTGAAATTTGAAATTTCTCAACCGTCATTAGGTTGATTGGCAAAAAATACATATTTGGAAAATTCAGCACTCCAGGAATCGAATGAGCCTATGAACACCTCCAAATTCAAATTTTCATTTTTTGGCCATTTTTCAGCTGGCCGAAAGGGGTACTGCCACCTTAAGCACAGCATGCCGCTGTATACAGTGACTCAACAGTGCATAGGCTGTAATACATGAAAATAAGAACGGCCTAGCCTAGCAGGCTAACCCCCAGTACTTTAGCGTCCGACAGCACTACTGTATGATTGTGCTTGTAGGTTCTTGATCTTACCTATCCATGTGCTGTGTGCTTTCCCCTTGCTGACCGTTGTTTTCCGCAGCCTCTGTCCGGGGAACGCCATGGTATTCGCGATGCAGACTGCAATGCTCTCGCGCACGCCACCATGCTGACTCTCTTCAAAGCTGCACTCTGCTAGGCCAACTGCCCAATGCTCGGTGGCGTAGCGCTCGCCCGTATGGTCTGCTAGCCGGTCGGTCGTTTGCTGACTGAGGCGTGGTGGGATGCTTTTCAGCATGTCCTGATGCCTTTCGACCAGACGTCCAGTACTTGCGTCGCCCTGTTGCCATGTCCTTCTCTTCAACACAGCTCAAGAGTCAAGACCTGTGCCCTCTCGCCATGTCTTTCTGTTGAACCCAGCTCAAGAGTCAATACCTGTGCCCTCTTGCCATGTCCTTCTCTTCAACACAGCTCAAGACCTGTGCCCTCTGGCCATGTCTTTCTCCTCAACCCAGCTCGAGACCTGTGCATGGGTGTGCTGTCAAGCGCAGTCATCCACTGCCTAGCATGTCATTGTGGGCAACACATGACCAGGGTAATCAGTATGGTACTATGCACTGGCACATTGCCTATACACACACGTGCACGCGCGCACACACACACACACACACACACGCACATCGCTTGCAGCTTTTCTTTGTTCCAGCGATGATAAAGATGACGACAACGGCGACGGCAGCAACAGTAGAAACAACAACAACGACGACGACAACGTACGAACGCACACACGCATAATTATGTACATGTACACAAATTCGTCAACGGTACATGTATCGTGTATGCAATGTACTACCTCTTTGCTCATGAAACGCACACACCAGTAGTATCGGCAAGCTATTGTTGCATTGGCCTGACTTCGCCCCAAGCTGGACTGGAGCACCAGAGGTCTTGCATCCCTCTCCTCCCCCGGGAAGTATTTTGAAGAACAGAAAACATAGCCTAGCTTTTTAGTGCACCTTTGCATTGTAGGGTATTACTCTCTGTAGCGCTTTTTTCTTCGTTTTTTGTGCAAGCAAGATTGCGTACTCTAGTCTCAGAATTTCTAGGTGCTCAACATTTTAGGTTTGAGGGCAAAACTAAAAATTCTCAAGAATCGGCTCCAAGAGTTCTAAGTCCACTGGTTCTGGAAAATAAAATTTTAATAAAACACGGGTAGAGAGCGATAATTTTGCTTATATTTGACTGCTTAGCTGTTGCGCAGTTGAACGGTGCCTAGTGCAGCATGGTCACTGCATGAGTAGGACTTGGTCAGTATAGGAAATAAAAACCTCGTAAAAGACCTCGGCTTCGCCTCGGTCTTTTACTCGGCTTTTATTTCCTAGTTGACCGCGTACTCAGTCAATATTAAAGATACTTACAGTTGGATGGGACTTTGCTCTGGGCATGGAAATTCTGTCGTTATTCGCGAATAATACAGTCGTTATATCCGCAGTCGTTATTAGCGAAGTTGACTGTACTCAATTTCTAAGCTATGCCGGAGTCGTTTGAGCAAAGGGTTTTGGGTTTATGTGAACGAGTATTGTATCATAGTGGCTTACCTAGAGACTAGAGTAGATGGTACATGTACATGTACAATGCTATGACTAGTACTCAGCAGGGTATGTTGTACATTGCATGCATGCAATAGTAAAATGTACAATACGTACATGTACGTATACCGTAAACCAATTGTGCTCTTTTTTGGTCTTGGCCATTACACAGTACTCCGTACAAGCTGCTGAGTGCTGTAGCCAGGGATAGGAGTAGTAGGTCTTTACTAATACTCAGACAGGTCGACAATATTCCCTGGTATGGTTGTGGTACAGTCATGCACCCGGGATGATTACAGGTCATCCTAATCAGTAATACTAATAGTATGTGCATGATTCCGAAATCCGCATCTGGTGCTGCTACTGTATAAAAAGACGAAAAAGTACAGGTTGTGCTCTTGACTTGATGCTCGAAATATGGATAGGTGTCAAACGAAGTGCCTGGCATCCGGGCCGATATCCCGGGACTCGAGTTTCGAGTGAGTAGTCATAAATTTTACTGTCACAGTCTGCACTTCATGGCACATAAATTGAAAATAGCCAAATCAATACTATTGCCGTATTGGCTTTCTTGGGGATTCAGCCCGCACTTAGACTAGAAGTGGAGCCACTTGTCTTTCGTTACACCTTCTCCCTCGTTGTCGTAACGTTGTCCTTGGCCATGGGCCTGAGTCACTAGCACTGCAGTGCAGGAAGTAATACTAATACTGTAATAGTAGATCTACGAGTACGAGGCCCAGAGCTAGCTAGCTAGACTCAAGAGGTGACGAAATTTAACACTAACAGATCCACGTGACTGGTGACGTCATGACAGTCCTTGTAAAGTTTTTGTTTGAAGTGCAATCCCCAATAAGCAAACCGTGTTTGGTGATGGGATTACATAGGATTGTCTTTGTAGGTCGAAGTATTATTAGCAGACTCTGAATGTAGAAACTGCTGGGACTGAGTGATATGAGTGTGGTTCGGAATTCCATGCCTACTCACCGTCGATAGTTGACAGAGCTCGGAGAGAAAGCGTTGCACTAACTGTGTAGATCTACGACACCAGGGCGACACCTGGGCTGACAGGATCGCAGATATCGTTACCACTTTCCTCGATCCATTCGGCACGTCAAGCCGTCAGATCGAAGCACTTGCCGTTCAACCCATCAAGCAAGGGGGACGTCGTTCTCTATCTGTGCCCGTGCAAGTGTCATGCCGTGCTAGCAAATCGACAAGTCTGGCACAGTAGCAGAATCATGCTTTTTGAAATGAAGTTGAGCTCAGTCGCCTCGCTGCATGAGCTGCATCATGTCAGTGATGTTCGTTCGTTGCGTACAATCTGCGCCAGTTTCAGAGTTATCTCGCGCTCCGGAAATTGTTTGATGTGTAATGGACACGGCAGCGCTGGAGCTCGTTGATTTGGATACGGCTGAGGAGACGGATTCGTTGGCAGAAATGGAAGAGGCTGAGAGAGAACGAGAGAGGAGGGGTCCTTCCAGCCCATTCGGTTCCAGGCTGGCCCAAGTGCGATCGTTCTCCGTGCGCAGATCACTGCTCCTGGTCAAATTGCACGTGCAGCGCCGGCGCAAGCTGGCACTATCGCTGGCTGTGTTTCTCACAGCCGGCATAGCAGCTAACGTATTTTTCAAACTGGAGTTGAACGCCATGTACAACTATCCGCTGTACACGTCGCAGCTGAATCCTGTCATACTGGCCATCCTGTTTGGCATAGGGCTGAACGTGGAGATTCGCTGTGGGAAGTTTGATAAGGAGCAGGATGGTCGCGTGAACTACTTCAAATGCATGCTGCTGCTTGTGCTCATTAGTTTCTTTGACGTCGCGGCCAACGTCACGGAGCTGAAGAGTTCGGACGAGATGGGCAAGGACGCCGGTCCGCTGTCCATGCTCCTGGCACAGTGCGTCATCCCGTTCACGATGATCTTCTCTGTTCTGCTGCTGCGTCACCGCTACAACGTGCTGCAGATCGTCAGTGCCGTCGTGATCCTCTGTGGCATACTGGTAGTCGTGCTGCCGGGCTCGCTGGCCACCAAGTCGGTCGTGTGGACCGTGGTGTACTCCGCGTCGCGCCTGCCCACCTCGCTGAACAAGGTCATCAAGGAGTACCTGTTCGGCCGGCACGCCGTCTCGCTCCTCTTCGTCGGCTTCTGGGAGCAGACGTTCAACGTGGCGATCGGCGCGCTGTCCATGCTGGTGTGCTATCCGCTCATCCAGGGCACGCCGCTACGCGAGGTACCTACCGTGCTGCTGCGCGGCACCTGGTGCGCCCTGGGCCGCGACAGCATCGAGGGGGACGACTGCCGGCACGCGCCCTGGCTAATACCGCTCTTTAACCTGTCGGCCGTGGTGTGGATGGGCTCGACGCTGGCTGTGGTCAAACACGGCAGTGCCACGGTGGCCTTCCTTGCCAGCGCCATACTGATACCACTCAGCGACTTCTTCTTCGCCAGCCGCTCCATCTTCGGCAAGAACGCCAAGGTGTTCCACTGGTTCGACATTGTCGGCCTGCTGGTGATCGTGTCGGGCATGCTGGCATACGGTGTGGGGTCCGTACTGCAGGAAAGAAGACGAGAACGAGAGGCAGCAGCGGCGGCCGTGCTAGCAACGGCCGCCGGTGGACTACAGAACAGGCTGGGTCGCGAGAACGAATTACCTCATCGTTACGATAGTGATGATGTCATGGAGGACAGCAGTGATGATCGGGAACGTCTTGTCGACTGCACGCATGCATAGCATGACTTCTGCCCTGAAAGGCTGAAGACCCAGTTAAGGGAGTCCCCCCTCTCCCCCTGAACGGATTACGTCATCGTTACGATAGTGATGATGTAATGGAGGACAGCAGTGATGATCGGGAACGTCTCGTCGACTGCACACATGCATAGTATGATTTCTGCCCTGAAAGGCTGAAGGGAATACCCCTGAACGGATTACGCCACCATTACGATAATAATGATGTAATGGAGGGCAGCAGTGATAATCGGGAACGTCTCTTCGATTGCACGCATGCATAGCGTGACTAGTGCTCTGAAGGGAATTCCCCCTGCAGTGCCACTGCTTGAGCAGCGCTGGCCCCCGTCGTGACTATTGATATGTGACAAACTGCAGTGAGGGTTTTGCGTGCATGCGTATGTGATGTGTGCGTGCGTGGGTGGGTGGGTGTTGGTGTGGGCGGGTGCATGTGTGCGTGCAACCTTGAATCCAGACATATTTTGAGAACTTTGCATTGTAGTGTGGTGTACAGCTATAGCTATACTGGCGTACTGGCATTGTTCAGAACATCTTCACACTCGCTGCACTCACACAGATTTCAGTGTTTGAACCGAGTTTTACAGAGTCTATTTACGCGATTATTCGCAGACCATTTCCTTATTTGGTGTTTGGTACCACTTGACTTGCTTTTACCACCGCTGCTTCTGCTCTTTATTTAAGGTCTGATACGATTTAACGGAAATTTTACAAAACATATTCATATTATTCCCTTTGCCCTTTGTTGCAGAGTTCCTGCGTGATGCTCCCAGCTCCGCGCATTATTCTACTCCATCATTATCTTGTCCCTGGTGCGGATATGAGTCGCATTCTCGCGCACGATGTCCTGCGAGTCGTGCAACCTGCAACGGGTGTAGCAGGGCAGCAGGCCACTTTCACTGAGTGTGCCGCTCCTCGCCGCCATCTGGTTCTTCCGGCCGTCAGGGCACTCATCAGTCCCCCCGCCGGGCACAGGTGTCCATTCTCTCTCCAGCCACGGTGATTCCTCTGCAGTAAGTTCTGGTTCTGCTGACGACGACGCATTTCTGGGTACTCTCACCCGTGGCACAGGCTGGAATCTACCCATGCTTCTGCACGGCAAGGACATCACTATGAAGATCCACACGTCAGCATTCATCTCACTGGACTTGCCTGTCTTGCTCGCTCCATCGAACTGTACTCTCCGTGGCCCCGACAACGCAAGCCTCAATATGAGTGTGTGACCGGTTTACAGTTGAGCTGCGCGCAGCTCACTCATCTCACTCAGCGCCCACCCAGGTGTACGTGGCCCGCCACCTCGAGCTTCCGCTGCTCGGACGTCCAGCCATTGAGCCACTCGGCATCCTGCTTGCTCCTGCAAACGTCGTGGAGGCCATCTCCACCTCTAGTGCCTCAGCTCCAGACTCTAGCTCTCATGTCGCTGCTGAGTTGCCTGACCTGTTCTCGAGCCTTGGTACCTTTGGTCATCTACACACCTTTCAACTTCACGATGAGGCTTGCCCATACTCGCTATCCACTTCTCGGCGAGTTGCTCTGCCCGTGGTACCCAAGGTCAAGGTTGACGCCCTCCGTCGCATGGAAGACTCTGGCGTCATTCGCCCAGGTGTCCGAACCGACGGATTGGTGTGCCGGCATGGTCGTTGTGCCGAAGTCAAATGGCGGCGTGCGCATCTGCGGTCTGTATATACCACCCGCTCACCAGCAAGAGATCCTGGCTCGCATTCATCAAGGTCATCAGGGGTATCACCAAATGCCGGCGCCTGGCCCGCACTTCCGTCTGGTGGCCATTGCTCTCCTCTGACATAGCCACTCTCGTCCGAACCTGTGACGAATGCAGTCGACATCGCGCTCAGCCACCCGAGCCTCTTCTCTCCAATCTGCTCCCGGAATTTTCTTGGCAACATCTGGCCGCTGACTTCTTCACCATTGAAGCCCGCAACTACCTCCTCGTCATTGACTATTTCTCCCGGTTCATCGAAGTGCTCGAAATACCCTCGCTCTCTAGACTAGAGCTCGCACGGTCAGCCATCTCAAATTGCTTTTCGCTTCCCATGGCATCCCCGACACTCTCACCACCGACAACGAACCGCAATTCACCAGTGCTGAGTTTGCCCAGTTCATTTCAACCCATGGCGTCCGCCACGTCACCAGTAGCCCTCTCTACCCCCCAAGCCGATGGCATGGCCGAGCGTGCCGTTCGCACCGTCAAGAGTCTGTTCCGTCAGGGTACTGATTGGCACCTAGCTCTCCTCGCGTACCGCAATACTCCACTGGAGTATGATAATAGTCCAGCCCAGCTTCTCATGAACAGCCAGCTGCAGTCACTTCTACCTCTCTCTCTCTCTCTCTCTCTCTTTCTCTCTCTCTCTCTCTCTCTCTCTCTCTCTCTCTCTCTCTTTCTCTTTCTCTCTCTCTCTCTCTCTCTCTCTCTCTCCGGCACAGCGACAGTCGCATCCAGTCGATAAGAGCGACCTGAGTGTCGCGGATCAGCGCCTAAAGGACTGCTGAAGTGCCAACCACGCCAGTCGCCATGCAGCCCGGACACTGCCGTCTCTGTGTCTCCAACAGCCTATTTATCTACCTGATCGTGAAGAGTCTGGCTACGTGATGAGCCAACCGGCCTTGCCCTCCTACACCGTGGCCACCCATCACACAACAGGATCAGCTCAGACGCAACCGGTGGCACGTTGTTCTATTGCCAACGCCGCAACAGCTGACGCCTGCTGGTCCAACCGCCGCTACTACCAATCCTGATCCTCCAGCCGGTCAACCTCCACCTCCGCCGTGTCCTGCAGTTCCCAACTTGCCATCAACCCCTCCAGCTCAAGACCAGTCTGATAAGATGTCACGGGTCGCGGCCGGCCGTGTCGTTCACCCTCCCGATCGCTTCTAACTTACTTGTGCCTCTCCGAACAGAATACTCCACTCCTCTGTGTCTCCCTATCTTGCTCTTTGTCTCTTGTCATGCATGGATAGCATGTGACTATGTATCCTCTGTGTACACCCCTACACCCCTAGGTCCTTTCTTTGTAGGTGGAGAGGAAATACATGCACAGTCCTACTCAATGAAATCCAGTCGCGGCGCTCAAGTTTGCGCCTCGCACCATTTCACAGGCCAGTGTTCACAGGTGTAGGGCTGTGCAACGCCCGGCATGGCGTACTTGAAGGTTGTGACTGGATTTCATTGAGCAATCTGTCCCCGGGGAAAATCGCGGAAAAATCACAAAAAACGCGGGGGAAAACGCGGCATAATAAGGCATAATTTGCGGTAAATATGCGGTAAAAATGCCGCGGGTGAATATTATTGATATGCGGCAAGTTTGCAGTTGATATGAGGCAATTTTCAGCGAGTATGTAGTGAAATCGATCAGTTACAAGTCTCTGGTGTAAGCACTCGTCATATTTTTTAGTACAAAGCCGCCACGATGAGACGTTGCTGACCGAACAGTGCACTGTGTGTACGTGTAGTGCAACAAAAAAGAGTTCAAAAATCGCGGAAAACGCGGTCTTTTAAAAAATCGCAAAAAACGCGGGGAAAAAACTCGGCCGCGGAATCGCGATTTTCCCCGGGGACAGGGCAATACTGTACTATAATCACTGAGAATACTCCCAAATAAACTAGTGTCAGTAGCAAGAGTACATGTAACCAGGACTGTACTCTTGCTAGTACTAGTGACTACAGAATTACAGTAAAACCTGTCAAGGCGACCACCTGTTCTAGAGGAACACTACAACCGGGACCAAGGGATACGATTTCCAGTCAAATGACCCTGGATAAGGAGAGCACCTGTCCACAGCGACCACTTTTTGAAGGTCCTATGAGTATTATAGCAATAAAAACTAGGGCTGAAACGATTATACCAATTACTCGGTAATCGATCGATAATTCCTTATCAATCAAGTAATCGTTACGTTATAGATTACTCGTTAGGGATTTTGAGTCCAAAAAGTACTGAAAACCCTCGTTTTTGTGAAGTTTGAATCAGTTTTCACTGTGAGTATGCAGTTGCCAGGGGCATGGTGCACATTCTGAGGTTAAATTGACTTTATAACTACCATGTTTCTGAGCTACCCTGTCACTAATGCAAATTTGTGGTATTATGGTGGCTTAGATTTCGGAAACAGAGCAATGTTTGCACAAAATTCTGACACTATCTGCTAACGATTATAATCGATAAATCGATCGTTAAGCTCAAGAGTAATCGATAGGTGAAAATCCACGATTGTTTCAGCCCTAATAAAAACTGCTTCATGGCAGTTTTCTAAAAAAAGTTATTGTGTTCTAGTCCATGGACCCCGTCTAAAAAGTAAGAAATTAACGAAATGTGATAGCCGAAAATTAAAATTTCACACAAAACCTCACAATAATCACGACACTTGAAGATCTAATAGTACGGCTTTCAACACTTGTTTATTCCGACACTTGTACTTGTACACGTACATGTACTGCGCCAACATGCTTGCATATGAAAGAGGACCACGAGGGGAAAAGGTCGTCTCGCATCCTGTGTGTGATTATTGTGAGGTTTTGTGTGAAATTTTAATTTTCGGCTATCACATTTCGTTAATTTCTTACTTTTTAGACGGGGTCCATGGACTAGAACACAATAACTTTTTTTAGAAAACTGCCATGAAGCAGTTTTTATTGCTATAATTTCTTTTGTTTTTTTGGCTAAAGGATATTATTATTTGAAACTCGGATGTTGAGCCATAAATAAATGTAAAATAGAAAAGGACATATGGATACGAGTTTAGAGTAACTCTCCATCACTGTAACATGATACTATATACAGTATATATATAGTATCATGTTACAGTGATGGAGAGTTACTCTAAACTCGTATCCATATGTCCTTTTCTATTTTACAGATATTATTATTATTATTTTATTTATTTTACTAGGGCGTTTCCCACAGACCTATGGTCTTCTTACGGGAGCCCCTAGAAAGGTTAAGCATGAACGAACAAATGGGCGATAAGCGCGAACAGTGGAAGGCTGCATATTCCACCGATCAGAACCTATAATTGTGTCACCAATGGAATGCCCTAAAATTAATGATGGCCAACATGTAGCGCCTCTACATGTTATTATTATTATTTTATTTTACTAGGGTGTTTCCCACAGACCTATGGTCTTCTTACGGGAGCCCCTATGTACATGTACGTGTATCATTATCAAATTCAATACCGTATTTATACGCATTGATGTGCAAGCCTTTTCTTGCAGAAAATGGAACTAGTCTTGCGTACATGTACACTGTATTCAGGTTCTTCTATTATGGGTAGTGCAGTGGCGGTGATACCTTTTTTTATACGCAGGTCATTCTGTGGATGTTGCAGAATTTCATGACTCTGTCATAAAATTGTCTTGTCTTTCAGAAAATTCAGATGTCCACACCCTAAATCACATTTACATGAGAATTGTAACCAAGTGCGTGCCGCAGATGTTTTTGTTGATTCTGTGTTTATAATTGTAGTCATGGGTTGTCGTGATAAGGTCATCTGGCATCATAATTATTGTACTGAAATCATAATCCTGTTGATGTCGATAAAACTTTTGGAAGCAGTTCAGTGTTACAAGTCCACGATTGTCTAAAACAACACAGCAAAGTAGGAACAATAAACATGTATTAAAATGTAAACAAATACATTGCTGAGTCCGACACCTCATTCCAACAACTACACTGATCCTGAGGATTTAAGGGGCAAGGATATATGGTTGGAGGTACTGAGAGATAAACAAGGCACTCCATAATAATAGGGAGGTTTAGTTCCCACGTAGCGGAAACGCGTACGTGGGTGATCCACGTAAAGTGGATGAAGGGCACCCACGTTGCAATGTTGAGTTTAGTCACACGGAACAAACAAAAGCATGAAGCGAAAGGCCCAAACCTGTCAAAGACGAAGCTACCCGGGCCTAAGAAGCTCATCCAATATTTTGATTTCGTGCTTCGGAAACTTCTTCAGCTGAGCACCCTCACAGCTCGCACAATGCGCTCCATTCTGATTTTCACCCACGTTTTGGCGGAACGTGGGTGAGCTTCCATACACTTTATGTCGTGAATCAGAAAACGTCTGTACGTGGGTCACTGAGTATCACGTGGTACACACACGTAAAGTACCCACGGATTACGTGGGACTAAACCTCCCTAATAACATGTTACACGACTTTGGGGGAGTATGAATGATATCCAGTCAAACCTCTTTAGGACGAACATCAAGGGACCGATGGCATTTGCTCTGTGAGTTTGTCTTAACCCTATTTTATAACGAGTGAATACAATTATTTCTCCAATAGAGACACGAATAGATTTCTTCTACAGCGAAAGATTCTAAGCCAGACCAAACCATTGACTCGTCTTTTATGAAACAAATGAGTCACTGAACCTTTCTTTAGCAACATGACGGCAACTGAAACAACAACAGAGAAAATACGATACATGTACAGCACATTCTTGCAGGTACAACAAACAGATTGCAGATCGTAATTCTTGCTCTACCGGCACGCAACTTTATTTGGGGCAGTGCAATCTCGGCGCTAGTCACAAATCAAACAGCCCAGGCTCGAGTAAACAAATCCAATGGTCCGAGATTTTCACGAGACGAGACTGCACCCATTGGCTTGTTTCGTATGAAGCAAACAAGTCACTGAATGCATGAACCTCTCCATAATGGAGATTTTCCCTGATATGCGAATTTATTTTGCATACTAGTACTCGGCCAATGCGTCCTTGAACCTTCCCCTACAGATTGGGAACTGCCAACGATGCTATGCCACTGCAAAATTCAGATTCTACCCTATGATCGGGGCACGGAATGCCGGAAGCAATCATGACCAGTGCCTTACTTGTAACGTACCAATGTACAATGAACATGAGTATTTCGACAACACATCTAAGCCTCAGCAGCAACATACAATGTAAGCCTTACCGTCAAGAAGGTGAACTCGCGTTCTTCGCACACTGTTGGCAAGGGCAAAGAGATACGAATGGATCTAAATCCGAATAAAATCAGCACACATTTCCGTAAATGAAAGGGTGAGCATAAGCAAATGAATCGAAGGAAACTGGTCAACTCAGAGATCACCTGTCATTGAGTATTCCGTAAAAGGAGGCCTCGACAGCAGAAAAGCTTTATTTAGAAAAGATATCCTGTCAGCTTTTCCATTATTTATTGTATTCCACCTAAAATCAGCACACTTTTCGTAAATGAAAGAGTCAACACAAGCAAATGAATCAAAGGGAACTGGTCAACTCACCTGTCATTGAGTAATATTCCGTGAAAAGAGGTCTCAGCAGAGCCGAAGCGAAATAAGCCAGGACAAGAAATATCCGAAACAGCTGATGCAGGAAGCAGTTCCAAAGAAGGAAGTTCCTCGCGCATGCACATCCGAAAACGGACTGCACTGCATGCAACACAATGTCTGCCGTGCACGTGCACAGCACGCGGCTACCACCCGTTGGTAGATCTAATACCGAGCACCTTACGTAGAAACTTACGTAGCCTAAGTGAAGTACCGAGCACCTTACGTAGAAACTTACGTAGCATAGCGGTGTCGTTTTTTCTGCCATGTGAACACAATAATAGAAAAGCTGACAGGATCGCTTTTCTAAATGAGCGGTCAGCTTAGACAGGTTTCACTGTATATTGGGCCCCTTGCGCAGGTCTTCTCGTTTTCATTCTGAAAGAAGTCCTGTTAATAGGTATCTTCTCCATCTCCTTATTCTTCTGCCATATTTACTCTTGAAGAAGAGGTTGGTTCGACTTCGGCGATACTTGCGGAATTGTCTGTTGCTCCCTACATGGGAGCTTGCGCTATTCCTGCTGACTTGAATTCTCACTTGACTAACTCACGACTGCCATCCAGAGCACACGAGAAGTCCATCGAACCTTCCACTCGGCAAACCTGCAAGAAAGCACCGCGCGCTCCCTGCTCAATACGCAGCCAGTGTTTCCCCACATTTACTCTTGCAACCTCAAAGAACGGGAGCCGGAGGTACACGTGTGGTGTACTGTGACTACATGTAAAATGTAGTTGCATGACTCCATCATGCATACAAGCATTCTGACATCATTCCTCTCATCATGATCCTCTAGCATTCCATTCCTCCCTCCGAGACCCTCCCGCCGAGTCCCTGGTACAAACAAGAGTTATCTTGGTTATGGACTCCTGGTGGTGACAGTCAATTTTTTCTTCAGACTTTTCCCGTTTGTCTCTTTCCCTCAAAACCAAGTTAATATCTTGGTTATGGACTCTTGATATTTTGGCCTAGGCTAGACGATGAAGTGGCTGAAAAGACCTCATTGCCAGTGACAATGACACAGGGACACAATCGAAACAGTCATAGCCACACGCATTTTTTTAAAGATTCAATAATGGGCATAGTTTGTCTTTCATTATTATGAAAGCCAACTGTAAGCATGTCACAGGTCCAGGACAGACACTGTCAGTCATGTAGTCCACAGACAATAAAGTCTTCACCGCCTGCTTGACACACAAAATCAGATTCAGTGAAGGGCAACCAATAGTCGTACTGTACTATAATAATAATGATGTATTCATCTACGACGGCTTTGGCTGGCAGAATAAATGACGTCCTCAAAGTGTGAGGACGTCAGTAATTTTGTTCTGTGGATCAGTGATATTATCAGCTACTAGTATACTGTACCTCATTCATTACTCTGATTCAAATGATAGTGCACATGACGTACATGTACAATGTATATAACTGTATGGTCTGCACCACTAGCCCCCCCCCCCCATCATCATAAAATTTTAATGTACAATCATGTACATCTACATTCTGAATCTTGATTTAGGACTGTCGACTATGTGGCTTCAGTCATGCAGCTAGCCTGGGACGCCCTCGGAGTCTGAGAAAACTAAGTAACATACATCGTCACATGTACATGTACATGTACATGTGAGCGGACAAGGTAGAAATGGAACGTTAACTGCAGTCTGGCAAAAACTGTTTTTTTGCATGAAGGTCACCTACAACTATCTGTTTTTCAGATCCCAAAGTTTCAGGCTGATACTATGGTGGGAAGTGCCTTACATTCACCATTTTCTAGATGCCGGTCAGTATTTTAACGTCTGTTTCGGGATGATTTAAACAGTCCACCCTTCAGTACAACCAAAACACTGAAAAAAAACCCATTATCTTGGCCTGTATTTCTCCACAAGTGTATATCAGTGTGAAAAATGAGCTGATCACACACATGGACTCGTTTGAGGTGGAACCAAGCAACAAAACCACATAACTAGAAACAGCCGGAGCCGAAAAATCAGCTCCAGAGTAACTCGTGAGGCAAGGCAAAATAATAGGACTGTTGAAGCTGGTACTCAATCCACACATCAAATACCACTACACACATGTCAAAAATAGAAGAATTTGGCGGACAAATGGTTATTCCAGTGCGTTCTTGCTTCAGCCATGTGTGCACGCTCTCATCGTATACTGTTGGCGACCTCGGACTCTGCTCTGATGCATTGAGGCTCCCGACGACTGAGCGGCGCACCTTGGTAATATAGTTTGTAACATTGTGGCAGGAGACAGACAGCTCTTGAACACACAGCATCGAAATAATATTCCGGAGACGCACCACCAATACGGTGCCCATTGGCGAAGCAGGACGAGTCCACAGACTTGAGAAACTGTACTTAACGTAACGTTACACATCAGTCCGCAATCCGAGGCCCAATTTGACTTCTTTCCACTCAGCTCATGTTCACCAGCCTTGACCATTCTGTGTATCTCAATTCTTAAAACACTCATTTCCAGACAGTGCACGATGCAGGTCTGCCACTTGCATCCAATGCATTGGGCAACAGCTAGCTAGTCGTTCTGGGCTATTAAGTCCCTGCATACGTTCCCCTGTGGTGCACGACGCTATTGTTTCTTCAGCTCCTGCGCTGTGTGCTTCAGAGCTCTGAAGTCGGTTCGGCGTATACATTCAGTACAACTCAGCATCCACAGGAACGTTCCCCTTCATTGGTGTTATCATCATCACTGCTGTCACCACGTTCGCCTGCATCCGAAAGATCCATCTCATTTGTTCCCTATGTATTTTTGTACCGCGCTGAAGCCAGCAGCAAACAAAACGCTGATCGGCACGTCGTTTTCGGCGTAGTGGAAGACGCTCTCGACTACTACCTGACTCAGAAACGCTCTCAGAATCAGAGAAGCTCTCAGCACCTGACAGTAGGCTATCAGCTGATCGCCGTCACCTCCAAATTCACCCGTCAATACGCCACCCGTCGCACAACTAGCTGCCATATCTTCCTTCAGCCATAACGGATTCACTTCAAATTTTCAGTGCTGGACCTTGAAGCCCTGTGCTGAGCGAGGCACAAGCGCGTGATGCAAATAGAGCCCTCTAACCCAGGTAAAAAATATGCCACAGTTTGCCAAACTTCAAACGCCTGTATCTCAAAATGATGTCATGCAGCTAACGTTCCATTTCTACCTTGTCCGCTCACACATGTAGATATCATGGATATGGATGGTACCCTGGCCTGATATTGCAGCCAATTTCACTGCTTTTCGAGCAGAATCTGCCACCTTTTCGAGCATAATCCGCCGGTGCCTACGGCAGGGAGTAGTATTAGTAAAATACTCTCTGTGATGGCCCTGATGGGTGTGACAATGCGTCATATCGACATGCCGAGATCCTGCAGCGCGTGACCGATCAATATCGCTCGCTAGCCGTCACGCTCCGCCAATCACTGCACAGCCTGCGCGTGTGATGAGCTAATGTCAGATGCCTGCACATGCATGTCGAACGCGCACTCGCCTTTCACTGACACTGTTTCAGCATTGGCCATTGGCATTGTTGACATGTGCCATGCCATGTGCGCACAGTACAGCGCCTCGAATGCTCCCGAACTACCTGGTGCCGGAGCGGCGGCGGCACCATTCTGCACTGGCACTGCGCAACATCTTGATCACACTAGCGCGCAGAGCTGTCCATACGTTCTACTTCTAGCTCAACCCGCGGACAAGCACAAAAACTCTTGCCGCCATGATAGCTCGCTCAGTTGTGATTCCGTGTCTTTCTTTGCAATAGCGCATTTCTTCCCTCCTGTTGATTTCCTTGTGAGGATTTTCTTTCTAGCCCAGCGAAAATAGTTAGTGAGGAGCTAGGTCTGTTGCATCGCTCAACGCCCCAGCCAAGATGGGAGTCCAAAATTGTGGAACGGTACTGAAGTACCTGATGGTGTTTTTCAACTTCTTGTTCTTCATCCTGGGCATTGTGGTGCTCGGCTTCGGCATCTACGCGCGAATCAAGCAGAGCGACTACAATTCGGCGCTGGTCATCATTGACGCTGGCACGTCGCAGTGGGAGAGCTTCGGCTCGCTGTGCATCGCCGTCGGCGTGTTCATCGCCCTGCTGGGCGGATCCGGCTGCATCGGCGCTGGCAAAGAGCACCGCGGCTGCCTGATTTTCTTCACCATCTTGGTTGCTCTGATCTTCATTCTGGAAGTGGCCGCCGGCGGTCTTGGCTACCACTATCGTGGAAAGCTCGACGATAAGATCAACATGAACCTAAACAAGACACTGAATGAGTACGTAGATGACCAGAAGATGCTCGTGAACGGCAGCAAGATCATCACCAGCTGGGACAATGTCCAGCACACGTTCAAGTGCTGCGCTATCCACGGGCCTACGGATTACGGAAATCGTGGCGGCACGACCCCGGCATCGTGCTACGCGGACAAGGACACGAGCAAGACCTTGTACCAGCAGGGTTGCAAAGAGAAAGTCTTCGATGCGTTCACCGACCACTGGAAGGAATGGGCCGGTGCGGTTGTGGGTATAGCCGTCGTTCAGCTCCTGGCCATCGTCTTCGCCATCCTGCTCATCCGAGAGATCGGCAAGGGCGACAGCTACACCGTCGTATAACGAGCCATCTCCGCTCGCTAGGAACGCCTTACGGCCAGGTCAGGGCTCGCTAAGCACGTTGCGGCTGCAGCTTTAGCTGATGAAGGGGCTTGATTTTGAACTTCTAGGAAAGGTTTGGCGTTTGGTGTCTGTGTGCCGTCATGAGTTGCTTGTATCGTGTACATTTTTGCTGCGTGTGGGCAATTATACACGCAAGACTCTTGTGTATCCATTGATACAGATTGCCTGGTGTTTTGCTGGCAGTGTGTTGTGTTGGCTGAGTGCATATCCAGTAGGTCAGCTTCCTTCCACACAATAGTACAGTCTGAGCAAGTCAATCAGTAGTTACACGTTAGTATGATGTACAGTGTGATTTGAAAGGCTGGCTAACAGTTTCCTGTTGAATGCTAGATCTATCCTGGCCTGTATCGTTTATACTTCAGTTATAGCGCTGTCTTTTGACTCTCTTTTTTTTTGTTAGCGTAGGAGAGTAAGCCATGGCATGTACAAAGTTTGATAATTTTACGCCATTGCTGTAGTCTCTGTCGCATTGCATCGTGTTCTTTATTCAAGCCGCTCCCCTGGGCGTTAGTTGCTAGTAGTGGCCAGAGGAGCTCGCGGGTTGTTCTCTGCCGCTCAAACACGACTGGTTTCTTTCTCGCACGGATTTGCTATTCCATAATGCTTTTGTGTGGTGTATGTGTGTGCATGTTTGCTTGCTTGAATTTCCAGAAAAATTTAACCTGTATTTTATGGTGCCGGCTGCCAACACATAATTGAACTTATATCTTCATTTCTATTTACCTTTGTGCATTTTTTGCCAACGATTATCATTATCCTCGTTTCCCATTTTCTCGTGTTTCCGTCCACAACGTAGTTTGTGAATAAGGAAACTACTAAAACGGACGATGTGCATGGGAGTCTGTTAGTGGGTGATGGCTAGTTTCAGATCGTGTCATGTGTAGCCGAGACGTTATAATATCAAACTGACGAGTCACAGAAAAACCACGATTCTTGATTGTCGTTCATGCCATATAGCAATCTTCAGACAACTGATTACAGTGATGCACAGCTAGTATGGTATTTATACAGCAGCATAGGAAGGAATCTGTGAAGGTTTGAGGTCTGGTGGGTGCAAAATGTCCTGCATGGAAAATGTGCGAAACTCACATGGTCCGTGAGTGAGAAAAGAAACATGATATGGCAGGAAGGCAAGCAAGGCTGTGTGAAAGGATGATAATGATAATGTGGCTTGCCTGCAATCACAATCATGCAGGTGCAAGATGCCACACACTTTGGTAAGCGCTTAAAATAAGTTGGAGGAGGGGAGATACTTGCTCTTCAATGCACCAACAAAACAAGTGCAAGATGGAAATTTCCACGCGCTGTGATGGCTATAGGTGCTTAGAATAGGCGAGGAACATGAAAAGAAAAGAAATGACCACGATGACGTGACGTGAAGCGAGGCTATATGCAAGATACCACACCCATAGAAGGGCTGCAGACGGGTGCAAATGGCTGTCACGCGTCATGTGGCTGCAAGTCCTATGTATCACAGAGAAATATCACATCAGCATATCCGATCGCAGCACCTCCCTCAACAAGCGAACGGAGCTCGTATCAAAGACTTAGTGTGCAGGCACTCTGCCAAGTTCCTGCTTGATGGGTACGGAGTCATGTGACTTGCAGCCACATGACGCGCGACAGCCATTTGCACCCGTCTTTGACGGACCAATACAATATGTCTGTCGCTGTCACCAACATCCTCGTGAGCCGGATACTGGACCAAGACACCAACATGGACGAAGTGCCCACCACCATCCATGCTGCCAAGCTAACTGCAGCAGCAGCAACCAGGAGAGCAGCTCGAGACCGAGCCAGTCAGCTCCTGGCCACTTGTGATGCGCCCACCAAGCGAACCCTGGGGATGGCGGCCGAGAAAGGAGCGTCCAACTGGCTCACTTGCCGGCCCCTGAAGCAGTTCGGGTTTGTCCTCCACAAAGACGAGACGCACTCTGTCTGGGGTTCGGCTGGATCCCTCCCCGCCTGCCATCCACTTGTGTGTGTAGAAAGGCGTTTAACAACAGCCATGCTCTACCGTGCCCAACTGGTGGATACGCGGCTCTCCGCCATAACACGATCCGCGACCTGACAGCCGACCTACTGCGTGAAGTGGCAACGGATGTGAAGATAGAACCTCCTCTGCAGCCCTTGGAGGGGTGAAAGCAGGGAGTCGTAAAATGGGTGAAAGGCTTCGGTATCGCTCTGCCATCTTGGAAGATGGCGCTCGTCTTGATGTGGCGGCATCCGGTGTCTGGGGAAGTCGTTTTGAGCGCACGTTCTGTGATGTTCGGGTGTTTAACCCTCATGCGCGCTCGAACACTTCCTCAACTCCCGCGTCCACCTATGCCAAGCACGAACAGCAGAAGAGAAAGGCCTACGAAGAACGCGTCAGGGAGGTGGAGCATGCTTCCTTTCTCCCACTGGTATTCAGTGCATCTGGTAGGTGCGGCAAGGTAGCCCACGCTTTCCTGAAGCGTCTTGGCCATATGGTCTCCGAGAAGCGGCATGAACCCTACTCCTCCGTCATGTCCTGGATCCGCTCCCTTGTCTCCTTTGCTATGGTTAGATCATGCAACATGAGCCTCCGTGGTCACCGTGCTTCTCCCTACCGCAGTCGTGTGGATGCTGCCAGTCCTGTTGTGCTGGCAGTCAACGACTGTCAGTTGCGTGACCAGGTGGCTGAGACTCTTGCGGAGTAGCCGTGTCTAGCATTTATATTCCACACTTTTATTATCGGATGATCTTGTTTTGTTTGCTATGATTCCGTGATTTTCTGTTGGTTGTTTTTCTGCTGTGCGAATAGATGCAGTGTACGAGGTGATTTGGCTCTTTTCTTCTGGCTCTTTCTCTGCTCCGGATGGTTGTATCGAAACATGGGTGGTGGCAAATGGGAGCCAATTCATCGTAGATCAACATTGACCAGAACATTTGGTGCATATAATTTAATTCTCCCTGCCACGTTGGTATAACTAGTGGTGGGTGCTTTGCCATTTTGTGTAAAATCAAGAGTCCTGGTAAAATGCAGTGCTGCCAAACAATTTTCGCCCAAAATCGGACACCCTTCACCGCCAAGGCTGGCCACATGGTGCGAATTTTTCTCCTTGGCAATTTTCACAGAGAATTCAAAATATCGCCTAAAACACCATGAAAATTCGCTTCGTTGCCATGGTAACCCCAGAGTTGTCATGAATTTTGTAATGATGAGTGTGGTCGCACACTGACTCTGTACAGACTGTCAGTGTACATGCCATCCAGCCTGATCCAGACATGTTACTTTGCACTTCCACACTGACCACAGCCAAGCGCTAGCCTTTTTAGAAGCAAATGTACAGTGATGTGTGCCTTCAGTTGCGCTGAAAAGTGAAAGTACAGGACTTCTGCACATAGGAAAGTAATGCGGATCTCCAACATTCTGGCTGCTTTTCGGACGTTTCCCTTTTCGGACCGGTTTTCGGAAGAGCCTTCAAAAATCGGACACTGTCCGAAAAATCGGACGGTTTGGCAGCACTGAAAATGTGTAAAATGAGCCCCTGAATGGACGAGGAGGGCAGTGAATTGCTTCCGCAGGGCCTTTGGACGACGTCAGGCCGTCTTGCCATCACTAGAGACAGTAATGAAGAACAGTAGGTCACGGAATGCACTCTGTGAGAACGAAAACATCGCTGCGATGCTATTTTTTTAATTTATTTATTTTACTACAAAGCACTGGCCAGCAACATAAAAGGGGAGGTAGACAAAAGTGGACAAGCGAACATTGACAACACAGAGGAGCGTGGCATGCGTGCCGATGAGGTAGGTCAACCTCCCCCGACCTAGTGGTCTCCGGTTCAACAGTTGGTCTGCGCATCAGGAAGGGGAAATGGACAGAGAAAGGGAGCTGAATGAGCACGAGGAGCTTCCCAGGAGAGGAAGAGTGAGTGAGTGAGAGAGAGAGAGAGAGAGAGAGAGAGAGAGAGAGAGAGAGAGAGAGAGAGAGAGAGAGAGAGAGAGAGAGAGAGAGAGAGAGAGAGAGAGAGAGAGAGAGAGAGAGAGAGAGAGAGAGAGAGAGAGAGAGAGAGAGAGAGAGAGAGAGAGAGAGAGAGAGAGAGAGAGAGAGAGAGAGAGAGAGAGAGAGAGAGAGAGAGAGAGAGAGAGAGAGAGAGAGAGAGAGAGAGAGAGAGAGAGAGAGAGAGAGAGAGAGAGAGAGAGAGAGAGAGAGAGAGAGAGAGAGAGAGAGAGAGAGAGAGAGAGAGAGAGAGAGAGAGAGAGAGAGAGAGAGAGAGAAAGAGAGACAGAAAATGATAATAATAGAGACAACCGGTTATTCTCAGTGCTGGTGGACTTCAGTGGCCCATAGCCAATTGGTCTATGCTATGCTATCTATCCAATTCCACCGTATAACACAGCCACCAGTTACAAATACAAAAACACGGCTTTCGCAGCATACAATGCAGTTCACTCCTCTGTTGACAGATTAATTTTCATCCACTAGCAATCCATGAAGTGATATCTATCAACTTCAGAACATTGATGATCGAATATCCCAGTTTGTGATGCCATTTTACAAATTTGTTAAAAAAATGACACACCAATTATTTGAATCCTGAGAATACTGTGAAAGTAGGACATGATTCAAGACACTTTCCAAAGTGGGATCATTCCCATTTTTGGACACAATGGGCATGAAGGATAGCACTTTCACTTGCAACAATTCATTTGGACGTAGCTTGTCTAGAAGTGACTGAAAAAACGTCATTTTACAACCATGTTAAAAAAGCCAAACCACCTCGTACATCAGGTCAACTTTTAAAAAAGGGGCGAAGAAACATTTCTGCACTTGAAGTGTGCAAAGCAGCGTGCATATGCGCATGGAAGTCTGCATGCTGAAGGTAACGTAAACTAGCTTCCATGATTGCGCATGCAAGAGACGTCGCGCAAGCAAGAGACACCATAAACAAGCTCATAGTACACACTGAATAGTTATGGCCATATATTTATGGAAACGCGGCTCGCATGTGGGGTTTATCTATATTTTAGACTTAGACTTAGCCAAAACAAGCATACGTACAAGCGTGCATAGATCCGATATGGAACCTAGTCATAACGGGCACAGATCCATATAGGGCGCAGATCATACAGGACGTGGATCCATAAAAGGCACAGATCCTACTTTGAAGTATATGGGAGTGAGAGAGACATAAACGACTCAAAAGTACTGGTATACGAGTACAAGAAAGATTCGCGAATGGTGGTGCCATTCGCGACATCATGCGTGCAAGTGTGTACTGTGTCTGGGATATCCTCCAGGGTTCATCACGCATCATCAGTGCACCAGCGATGCAAACTGTCCATGTTAGGCACATGTGTAGGAACTCATCGTCATTTTTGAGGTCGTTATACCCGATCTATACAGAAAGGACATGCTAAACGACTTTTAACTCGATTTGTCGTTACTGTATATCCAATCTCCACTGTACATGTACATGTACTTCAAAGAAAGTATGCCTTGAACCCTGTAACCAACAAAGGTGGCAGGTATAACTTTACACCTTCAAGCATCCGAGCCTGTTGTCACAAATACTCTCTCAGACATGCCCATCTCGGAAGCGATGATAGCGAATAGCTGTGTTTAAACATAGCAACTTGTGCTGGGATTACACCATTCAACAGCTTGCAAGACTCATTTTTCCATTGGAAAAAAATTCTTCTCACAAATACACACACAGACACACAAACAAAAATATACGTACTCCTAAGTATTCCACACTGGCGCATGGCGTCGCCGCAGGAATCACTCTGGGTTTGTGAGCCATGACAAAAATAAAAAAAGAAGCTCGCAAAGTATAAATTATGGCAGGTGGGGATGGGTGGTCTGATATAAGCACACGTAGCCGCAACATTACTGAAGTAAAAAAAAAAAGCAGAAGTCCAGGATACAGCGGTGTGTGTGTGTGTGTGTGTGTGTGTGTGTGTGTGTGTGTGTGTGTGTGTGCTCGTGTGCGTGTGTGCTCGTGTGTGTCTGTGGCTACACACACTCAATACTAGTACTGAGCATGCACGCGTACCAGAACAAACTCAATGACGTCCGTAATAGCATAGAAGTGTACTTTTCATTTTTTTCACGTCGTCCATTTATTTATTTATCTAGACAGATAGAGTAACAGCGGAAAAAGACTTGTTTGATTCATTGCTGTGTAATATTTGTATTTATTTATTGTATTGTATTTGTATTGTATTTATTTAAAAGGATTCTCCAAAAGCAAATGGATGCTTATCACGGAAGTCTCCCACATAAATATCGCAAGAAAAATGGGGAAATGGGGAGAGGAGAGTGGAAGATGAAGCATTATCTATTTTTCATTAATTTTGTGTTGTTTTTTAAAAAAACTATTCCCTCTGTTTGTCTGTAAAAAAAAGGTCACCGTGTGTATAATTAAAAAAGGAGAAAAAAAGCATAACAGTATACTGGGCTAGGGTTTGCCGGGTGGTAACCGCCGTTGTGAGTTCCCTTCGGGCCGGAAACGGACACGATAATTAATTAATTTATTTTATACTGGGCTGCTACAGCCAGTGCACTGTACATCTTCACAAGTTTCCAGTCACAGCTGGCCATCTTCGTCTTTGATGAAGTTCACCTGCGGCATCGAGGCGAATTGGTCGTGGCCGACGAAGGCACTGCCCAGTGTTACATGGACGTCTGCTTCGGGGCTGTGTGCTAGTCCTGGGCTGTGTGTTAGTCCCGGACTATGTGTGCTGATCACACCGCTGCTGCTGCTACTGCCACGCAACTCTAGTGCATTCTGGCGGCCAGCAGGATCAACGTACCGATGGTTGTTCTCCTGGTCAGGTCGCGGACGCACCGATGAGAAAGCATGCTGCTGCTGCTGTTGCTGTTGAGAAACGAGAATGTCGGTGTGTGGTCGCTGCCGCTGCAGCAGCTGCTGTGGCTGTGTGAGAGGAAAGGCAGGCTGTGGCCTCAGTCTTGCCTGCTGCTGCTCCCGTCGCCGTACCTGTAGTTCGTGCTGGCGCAGAGGAGCGAAGTCGCTGGGCGCAGGGCACGGCGCGACGGGCTCTGACACTAGAACGACAACGCCACTGCTGCTGGTGCTGGCAGTGCTGCTGGTGTTGGTGGTGATACTGGTGGTCATACTGGTGCTGTTGGCGCTGGTGGTGGCATGCGTGCGCAGATGGTCCGATAGATGCAGCACAGAGCTGCACACCAGGTGGCAGAACGCGCACGTCAGTGCCTTGCTGCTCTGCGACACAGCACCACCGCCAGCAGCCCTTTCCAAGCTATCCCATTGATGCGAGCTGGCTTGCTGCGTAGGCGCTATGGCTCCAGCTAGCTCCGGCCGGGGATGTTGCATTTCCATGTGCATTTGTAGGAGTGTTGGCGTCAGAAAAGCTTCGCCGCAATCAACACACTCCCATGCTTCTTGTCCGACGTGTGCGGGTGCGTTCGCGATCGCATTACCAATAGCGGCAACCATGGGTGCTGCTGCGGTGGCACTGCCTCGGTGGTTCTGCGAATCCTTACCGGCATGAACTATCTTGTGACGAGCCAGATTGCTGCGTCCGGTGAACGCCTTGCCGCACACTTTGCACTCAAACGGCTTATCTCCGGTGTGAAGACGCCGGTGAGCCACCATATTGTGACTGTCGCTGAACCGACGATCGCAGAAGTCGCACTTGAACGGCTTCTCGCCGCTGTGCGTGCGCATGTGACGCAGCATGTTGATGCGGTCGTTGAACTGGCGGTCGCACAGCTCGCACTTGATCGAGAAGTTGGGGTCGTGGATGCGCAGGTGTCTCCGCATGTTGGCAGGGTCCGAGAACGTTTTGCCGCACGTTGGGCAGACGTGCGGTCGTATATTGCTGTGAGTGCGGCGATGCCGGGAGCGATTGGCTCGGCTGTTGAACGCCTTATCACACTGATCACACTTATACGGCCGATCGCCGGAGTGCGTCTCCATGTGTTTCTCATACGAGGCGACGCTGAAGAACAGACGATGACATGGCTCGCAGTTTAACAGCGATCCCGCTGCTTGGGAACCAGCTGCTGCTGCTCCTGCTGCTGCTGGTAGTGGTGACTCTAGGTGCCATTCGTTCGACTTGGCCTCAGCAGCTGTTGTTGGCACCAGCACGGTGGTACAAGCTGACACAGAGCTGTGCTCAGCCAGCAAAACGGAGCTGGCGTGACATGCTGGTGGTGCTGGAGAAAGCCGGTGCAAATGCATGCCACTGGCCTGCGGCATCACAGTGCACATCTGCTGCTGCTGCTCATTCTGCTCGTCGCTCTCGATGATGATCAGGGCAGGATGATCGGGGCTTGCGCCTGTGCAAGCTTGCGCATCAGCAGACATACCTGTCGGGTCTTTAGTTGCCATGGGAGCTGAACTGGGATTGGGCGATGCTAATGTCGCGGCAATATTACGATCATTGTCTTCCACACTGGGCTGCACAGCACTAGAACAGGGTTGACGGCCGGTCAACGTATCCGGAGTTGACTCATCCAGCACCAGCCGTACACACTCTGCACCAGACGTGGACGTGGCACCGCAAGCGGAGAAGGCAGATAGCGTTGGTGTGGACGACGGTGCAGCGGAGAACAGCACTTCCGACGGCTGCTGTTGGCTCTCACATGCTGGGCTTTGAGCTTGTCCGATGTACGTTAGTGGGGGCAATGCTACTTCAGCGACTGCTTCCGCTGATGATGACAACGACGGTGGTTGTGGTCGTGCACTATCCCTTGCAACAAATGTAGCTAACAGTGGAGATGTAGCTAACAGTGGAGATGTAGCTAACAGTGGAGATGTACCTAAGAGTGGGGCTGTAGCTAAGAGTGGAGATGTCGCTGGCATCGGCGGTGCTGCTATCGTTGTCACCGTCACTGCTGACATGGTCACTGTCATGTCAATAGTGGAAAACATGCACATACACACACACGCACACACGCACACACACACAAACACACACACACACACACACAAACACACACACATGTACACACACGCACACATATGCACGCACACACAAAATAGATCATTGACGCTGAACAACGGCATAATATCGATCAGAGATCCTGACTTCTCCATACTTGATCTACACACTCACACTATTAATATTATACACGTACAGCCTAGCCGGACGGGAAAGTGTCCGATTTGAAGACGGGTGTCTGCCTTACATGGGTCTCCGCTAGGCGGGGTTCAACTGCACAAGACCTGGATCAGGAATAGGTTTGTAGTGAACACGGTCTTATGTTGTTCTGTTATCTTGCATGAAGAAGGGCAAAAGACAAAGCAAACTAATGAAACTACAAGGATAAGCGTTGGTACAAAAGAAGGCAGTACAGAGACGGGGATCCCGAGAGTGTCCAGATGCATACGCATAGAGTCCTAGTTTGGTAAGACACGGATGTGTGCAAGGCACGCATAAGGAGCGTAGTGCGTGCAGGGTACAACAAGAATGCATATATAACTTATAAGACATGTGAGTTACATATATAGAACACAGCAGGGGAGCATCATACATGGACAGGGCAGTCCATAAGAGTACATGCATAAATACGGTAGTGCATATACAACACATGGCAGGTATTTGTATTTACAGTCAAACCTCGTTAGTACGAACACTGATAAGGCGAACTTTCCTTTAGTACGAACTACTATAGGGCCAATCCTACGGTTGGCCAGGCATCATATCAAGTCAAAATTATTCGTTTACGACGAACTCTGTACGGCGAACTTTCATGAAGACGAACTAATTTCAAGGGTGATTTGAACAAAATCAGCGTGTAAGTTAGTACGAACGTTCGGTCCCCGTGGGTACGCTGGCTGTAGGTTTTTTTCCGATAGTCGAGGCCTCTTGTACTGGCAAAACAATCACGTTACAAGGCGGATGTAATGCTGTCATGAATTCATTGCACATTTTGCTTACCTGTTGCTGGGTTATGTTACGTTATGAAAAAATGCTTTACATTTGCCACAGCATGCACCTTCACATAAAAATTTAATACATTTTAATTACAATCCATAATGATATGCATATCAATTTTTTGCCAGATCTGGAAAAGAAGAACTCCAGACAAGACAAACAAACTTGTTTCGGTCCCTTGAAGTTCGTCCTAACGAGGTTTGACTGCATGCCCACACAAACACTAAAGCACCTTCATGTACACTGTGTTGATAATGCATTCTTGGATTTCATCCTTGTACAGTACAATCATGAACAGTCAAACCTGTCAAGGCGACCACCCAGATACGGCGACCAACTGGGACCACTACGACCTGGACCAAGGCAAGTGTTGTCAATTAATTCAGTCAAATGATCCTGGATAAGGAGACCACCTGTACACAGCGGCCACATTTTGAAGGTCCCTTGAGCGGTCGGCTTAGACAGGTTTCACTAGACATGCATGGCATTGTACTCAAAGCAGGTGTCAGGTTTGAATGTGAGAACAGCAGTACAGACTACAGTAGCACTAGATCTACACAGTCCGATGGTAGATTTTGTGACTAGAGTTTGACGCTTGCACGACTGCATGCATGCAGCTCGAGTGACAACAGCACTCGACTCTTGACTTCGCAGATCTAGCTCGTTTGCACACATGGAATAGCTGCGCTCTCCAAGTGTGCAGTGAACGCTGTCACAGAAATAAATGTCATAGTCGTCTTGGCGAGCAGTTCTTTGTCTAAATTGTTTTCAAATTTCTGGCGTTTCCCACTAACCTGGTTTTCCACCGCTCAGGCAGCTGATGTCCAGGCTCAGGCACGAACACACATCCGCCGTCCACACGATCACCGTGCACCAATCACAACAGCTACACGTACACGCGCATTTCCTCTGTTTTAGACTGGCAGTCCTGTTAGTGTTGGCTGCTGTCTGCCCATGCAAAGACCGTCGACTTATGGGACTTCTAAAGTTCCGCTCCTCGAAATATATATGGATGAGATACAGCAAGGTGGGCAGCGTTGTTGCGGGAACTTTTCACAACACACTGGAGCAGGACGTTCTCTCAGTCACAACCACAACGACAACGACAGCAGAAGTAGCAACAACAACAACAACAACAACGAAGATAACGACAACAACACCACCCACGTATGCCACTGCACAGGCGCCTACTCGCCTAGCTAGGCATGCATGGCACTTCGCTGATACGCAAAACAAGCATGCATGATGTTTTGGTGACTTTTGCAAGAGTTTTGGAGCACGTGGCGCAACGACGTAATCGTTGACGTAAATCTTTTTTTACGGCAGGTATGTACTATGCATCGATACGCGATATCGCTGTGTTTGAGGAAGTAGGAAAAATTCTCAAAAGCAGAAAATGAGAAACGACCAAATATTCATTTCACAGACTTGACAGAGCAACAAGTGCCAACATCACCAATTCGTAACTTGCTACGCGCTCTTCTATTTCCTTCTAGCTCCGGAGTGAAGTACGTTGCTGGGATCTCTAGAAAAAGAAGATGGACCTTCTGCCGCGATCAGTGGAGGAGTTCCGAAACGCTCAATACTGGGATGGATTCTTCAAGAAACGTGGCAAAGAAGGCACATTCGAGTGGTATGGCGAATACAATGATCTGTGCGGAGTGCTGCACAAATATTGCAAAGCGCCTCATCGCACTCTGGTCGTGGGCTGTGGTAACTCCCGTCTCAGCGAGGATCTGTACGATGTCGGCTACAGGTCACTGGTCAACATTGACATTTCAGACGTGGCTGTGCGGCAGATGGCAGAGCGCAACGCACAGCGGCGACCAGGCATGCAGTTCCTGAAGATGGACATGCGAGAGCTGACGTTCGACGACGGCCATTTTGATTGTGTACTGGATAAGGCCACTCTGGATGCTATCATGGCCGAGGACAATGCAGACATCAGCCGTGACGTCACGGCGATTTTCGACGAGATCACGCGCGTACTGAAAGCCGGCGGTCGTTACATCTGTGTATCGCTAGCACAAGGACACATCCTGAGGAAACTGATCAGCTACTTCCCGGAGAATTGGTTTGTGCGTGTGCACAAGGTCGACAAGCAGTCTGCGTCTAAGCGTGACGCGGCATCCGCCCTTCCCGTCTTTGTGTTTGTATTCACCAAGAAGATAAACACCAGCATGCCACAGGTGCTAGAATTGTGTTTGCACGGAGAGGGGCATAAGCCGGAGCGTGTCAACACTACTGACGAGTTTAGAGATAACATCAAGGACGCTCAGAACTTCGCACTACTATGGCAGCGTCTCAGGAGGTAAGTCTGCCAGTAACGATGAGAGGTTATTCTTGTGAATGCCAGCGCCAGGGATCTGCCATCCGTCTATCTGTCCCGTTATCCATTCTTATTTCTGCCTGGGCATTCATGACTCGTCTTGGGGATCTCTCTGTTTTGTCAGTCGGACACTGTTTATGCATCAAGTCTAGTTATGTCACTTACGTGCATTGCTCAGCACACAAAATACACCCTCCCCCCCCCCCCCCCCCCCACACACTCCCCCCCCCCCCTCTCTCTCCCTCTCTCTCTCTCTCTCTCTCTCTCTCTCTCTCTCTCTCTCTCTCTCTCTCTCTCTCTCTCTCTCTCTCTCTCTCTCTCGCTCTCCCCCCCTCTCTCTCTCTCTCTCTCTCTCTCTCTCTCTCTCTCTCTCTCTCTCTCTCTCTCTCTCTCTCTCTCTCTCTCTCTCTCTCCCTCTCTCTCCCTCTCTCTCCCTCTCTCTCTCACTCTCACTCTCACTCTCTCTCTCTCTCTCTCTCTCTCTCTCTCTCTCTCTTCTCTCTCTCTCTCTCTCTCTCTCTCTCTCTCTCTCTCTCTCTCTCTCTCTCTCTCCCTCTTTCTCTTTCTCTCCTGATAGACTTTGATTTTTGTGTCTTCGGTTCTCCTTCCCTTGCTACCATTCAGCATTCACGTTGGCGAGGAAACTCAGTTTGATCTCTGGGCAAGTTCGGGTTCAGAGGAGACTAAGAAAGAGCCTCGCTTTACCTTACACGTGGTGGACAATGCGCGTGTGCGTACATCCAGCGGCCAGTTTGCAGTGTTCATTGTACCCCAGGGCAGGTAAGAACTGCTACTGCTTGCCGTGATTATAGTTAGCACTACAGTCAGACCTTGTTTATCCGGTCCTCTTTCATCCGGATCCCACGCCATCCAGAAGAAAACCGTTGGTTACCGATTTACAGCATATATCATGAATACAATACAGTATGTGTGTTCGATTATCCGGTTCCCTCGCCTATCCAGATAATTTTGTGGAAAACGGATGTGACTGCATTTTTGAGTTTGTCGGCAAGGCGGATATGAAATGTGAAAATGTTTTTCGGTGAATCTCTGGAGAACAGCCTTCTCTAGCCTCCTATAGTTTTATTTTTACTTTTGGACAAAATTTGAAAACGTTTTTTGAAAGGTCCGTGGAAATTTTTCTTATCTACCTTGCTGATAAACTGAAAGATGCAGTCAATGCTCCTCAATGGAATCTGGTGGAATTCTTTGTTGCCATCTTCAATAGGTCCATCAATTCGTAGTAGTAATATGTTTTTTCCTTTGACCCGATTAGACCACACGTATCGTGGAGTGTGGATGGTGAACTGTTCACGCTGCCGTCTGCAAGCGTCGTGTGGCCTCATCGGGTCAAATGAAAAACCTCTTACTACTACGAAACCTGGTCTGGTGACTGCTGGGGCTGTGTAGCCCCAGACCTGCAAACACTGGGCTGTGTATCCCCAGACCTGCAAACACTGGACTGCGTAGCCCCCAGACCTGCAAACACTGGACTGCGTAGCCCCCAGACCTGCAAACACTGGACTATGTAGCCCCCAGAGTGCCCAGACCTGAAAACACTGGAGAACACTGGGCTGTTTAGTTCCCAAACTCCAAACACTTGGGCTATACACTTTTGCAGGGAGAGAACTTACTCGGGTGGGTGGATTTGAAGTCTATGGATGCAATGACATGTTGTTGTTATTGTTGTTGTTGTTGTTGTTGTTGTTGTTGTTGTTGTTGTTGTTGTTGTTGTTGTTGTTGTTGTTGTTGTTGTTGTTGTTGTTGTTGTTTTTGAATTCTTTATTCTCACGATGGCACCATCGCCAATAAGAGATTGTTGTTGTTGTTGTTGTCGTTGTTGTCGTCGTCGTTGTTGTTGATATCTTACTTGTATTGGGGACCCAACCGACTATAGTCGTCTTACAGCGTGCCCAAGGAGTTCAGTGCATATGATGATAAATTCATTCATAGATGTGCACGAGCGAACAGAGAATGGCAGCATGGTCCATGAATGTGCAAATGAAAATCATCGACTCTTCAGACGAATAGAGCTAGTGGCAGCAGTGTCTGCTCCAGGATTGTAGGACAGCCGGGTACACGTGTACCTGGCGCAACCATTTCAACCGGGTCGGAGCCGGGTACACATGTACCTGGCGCTGTCTCACCAGCCGAGTCACATGCTGGGTTTGGTTCAACCAGTGGTTTATTTTAATTCGGACAATAAACGGGAACTAGTGTCTGTAAATAAAGTGAGAGAACAAGGTACAATGGTATAAGAAGCGGGCAGTGGGGTAAGGGCGGAAAGCAAGTACATCTTATAATATTTCCACATGCTTGTTTTCATTCTCTACAACATTCACAACAGAAAACGATGTACAAGGTACAATCGCATAAGAAGCGGACAGTGGGGTAAGGCGGAGAGCAAGTACATGTTAATATGATAGTTACACATACTGGTTTTCATTCTCTACAACATTCACAAGATGGCAAACTTTGTCATGACACTGATCCTCACTCAACAGTGACCACAAATTATCAATGACTGACCATGTGTTGGAGTGCGTGTCACAAGAGATCCTGAAACACACTTTGGTTTGATATTTGGCTTCCACCCCACAGCTTCATTCATCTCTGCAAAGAACTTGGGCTCCTTCTTCCTCTCTGCCCCCGTCTTGTTCTGTGCGTCTACGTATTCTTTATATCTCTTCATGAGATTTTTCCAGCGGTTTTCACACTGGTCAGCTGAAGGCAACACGGGTTCATCCTTCATTTGTTCTGCAAGCTCGGCGGAGATCTTCTGCCAGACTCTTTTTCTTGAAATTTACGTCGTTAAATTGTTCGTCCCAACTCCACCGGGCCTCTATCAATAGCAAGGTGAGAGCACGGTTCCAATGGAACCCTGTCTTCCGTTCACTTCCGTTGGAGACGTTGCTGCTGGACGACATGACTGCTTCTGACAACAAGAACAACTGAAAAACAACTCTCGACGACAAGC
>NC_088652.1:18259639-18264639 GCF_964019385.1 Sycon ciliatum
TAAGGACACTTTTTTGATGCCGCGCCGAGTGTCATTATAAGCGAAGTTGACTGTACACGAAAGTTGTGACGAAACCCAGAGTGTGCAGTTGGGATGGGTTGCTGTTACGGCGAGATTCCGAGATCACATCATTCTTTAGTGATGTAGTGAGTGCGTGCAGGATTCAAGCAGGTCTCCTGCTGCACAGCTGCAGCTCAGTTGTACGCACCATGCCATTTCCCGGTTCCGAAATATCCCAGACGTAATTATCTCTGAACAAATCTACAATAAAGCAGTCCTGTATGAAGTACAGTAAAACCGGTCAAGGCGACCACCTGGATAGGGCAACCACCTGTCCTAGAAGACCACTGCAACCAGGACCAAGGGATGCTATTTCCAGTCAAATGACCCTGGATAAGGAGACCACCTGGTAACAGAGACCACGTCTCGAAGGTCCCTTGAGCAGTCGCCTTAGGCAGGTTTCAATGTACCCTGGATATAAAAGGCGCGTGGCTCGTGTACGGCCGGTGTGGTTCGGTCACCACACCAGTAAATGGCCGTCATACGTACACACATGTACCAACAACACGTACACATGACGTACACGGAATAACGTACTACACCAAATAGATTAGAGTAGTAGTTTTACTTTTGAAGCCTTTCACACTGCACTTCTTTTCTCTCTTCCAGCTTGATTATTGCGTCCACGACATGCGGCTATGAATGACCCCTGTGGGCCCTGTCTGACATGTGAACTTTTCATGCGTTCTTGAATTCTTCTCTTATTTTCCTTCAGCATCCTGCCGTGAAACCTGTCATGGATGGTTCGTACAAGCACTCCAATCCTCCGGAGATCAAGGGCACGGGTTACGTGGTGAAAACACTGGAGGCAGCGCTCTGGGCTTTCTACCATACGGACGACTTTGAGTCGGGATGTTTGAAGGTTAGTTATGCTGAAGTACAGCACTGTCGGGCGCTGAAGAACAACCAGGCTAGAATTTCACCATCAACAGCATACCAATGTATATACCAGGGTTCTAGCCAAGGGGGGGGGGGGGGCGAAGCGCCCCCCCCCCCCCCCACACTGTTTGCGCACACCCCTGTGAAAAAGTGCCCCCCCCCCCCCCTTACTCATTTTCTTGTGTTTTTTCAGGCCATTCAACGAAAATACAGTCGATAGTCACTACTAGAGGGTTCATAAAGGCACATTTGTGAGGGGTGAAGTCGGGAGTTCACCCTGTATGTTACATTTTGCATGGCAAGACAATTTTAGAGAATGGGTTATGGGTTATGGGGTGACTTTTTCCAATGCCCCCCCCCCCCCCCCCCCCCCCTACTATTTTGACCTGGCTAGAACTCTTTACACTGGATGTGATTGTTATGTGTTTCTACTTCACCTCCTCCGGCTCCGCATCCAGTCGCACTGTGCATGCCTAAGTCATGCACAGTAGGTATGTTCTTACTTGAGATATTCGGTACCGCGGCAATGGTCACTTACTGTTAGGCATGCGCAGTGCTCCTGGATGCTATGAGGAGGCCGCTCGTAGAACTCCAATTGAAGATCGCTGAGGCTCCTCCAATTATACACTGTATAAATTTTGATTAGGGGTGAAACGGTTCGGGTAAGGAACCGGTTTTGGAACCGCCAGCTGAAAAGAATCGGGTACCCGTTCCGTCAAATGTCGACCCGAAACTCGAAAAATCTCGTTCTTGTACAAATACCGGTACATGTACACGTCAAGTCTACTCAAGATTTTAAATGTCTTACCTAAGTCCTTGCGATCCCCACTCTTCCAAAGAGTTCTCTTCTTCGCACTTGGACTCTCCGATGTCTCATTCTTGCTCGTAAAAATGTTTTTCTAAAAAATAATTGTCGCAAACGCATTTTGTCGGTCTGGAGAAAAGAGTGCATGGAACCGATACCCGAACCGTGGGAAACAATGCTGGCATTCGGGTACCCGAACATGAAAAACCTGGAACCGTTTCACCCCTAATTTTGATATAGTAATAATAATAATAATTTAATATCGAAGGTACGTGTTGGCTCGTAAGTATCCACGCAAACACACATCCAGTCAAAATAAGGCACTTGTCAAAGTATCCGAACGTTTTCGGTCCCTTCTCATCAAGGATTATACAGGGAATGGCTCAAGTTGGAAAGACTAAAACTTATATAGCGTAAAGATATGAGATAACAACACTCGTGACAAGGTGGAAAAAGTATCAAGTTCAGCACGACACAAAACTCGAACGAAATAATAATAGCGACAAAAAACATAGTGAGCAAATTAAGTTACATTGTTAACACCTCGACGAGGAGTAACACCAAACAATTGTAGCGATAACACATTTTCTTTCTGTACGCAAAGTTCAGGATCTAACTTACGGATATACAAAGCTTCTAACACAGCCAGATGCAACGCACATCTACCACGTGACAATATAGAGAACACATTATCACTGTACAACTCACGACAATTGGTACGGGCTGACAGATTTTGCTTGATGGACGAAGTGCGATTCCTAGCTCCGTTGGGTGTAGTCTCCTCCAATGTCCCGTCATCTCGCCTCTTCGCGGCATCACCACTATCCGTCTCTTTGCTTTTCCGCGGCCTTCCACGTTTTCTGACACTAGCCGTTGTGTGCGCGATGCCCAGTGTCCTTTCAGCTACGTCTCCTCCATTGCGGATTTCTATTGATCTTCTTCCTCCAACTTGTCCGGTGTTCGATATTGAGGTTCGTTTTCGCGGTCTACCACGTTTTCGAATATTGACTGTTGTTGTCACTTCCGTTGTCGTTGTACGTGCGTCCTCACCACCGTGGTCGTCCTCCAAAATGTGCTGTCCAGTCCATCGGTAGATCTTCCTCTTCCTGTGAAGATGTCACTGCATGCCCGTCCTCTTCCGCGTGTGTAGGGCAGGGTCCAGCTGAGAACAGCGCGAAAGATGGTGAAAGACCGACACGTAAACCACCGAAATTGACAAAGGATCTGTCTGCGTCGGGAAGGGTTACGCGAAGCCAAGTAAAAATACGGACTGGTGAGGACGCACGTACAACGACAACGGAAGTGACAACAACAGTCAATATTCGAAAACGTGGTAGACCGCGAAAACGAACCTCAATATCGAACACCGGACAAGTTGGAGGAAGAAGATCAATAGAAATCCGCAATGGAGGAGACATAGCTGAAAGGACACTGGGCATCGCGCACACAACGGCTAGTGTCAGAAAACGTGGAAGGCTGCGGAAAAGCAAAGAGACGGATAGTGGTGATGCCGCGAAGAGGCGAGATGACGGGACATTGGAGGAGACTACACCCAACGGAGCTAGGAATCGCACTTCGTCCATCAAGCAACATCTGTCAGCCCGTACCAATTGTCGTGAGTTGTACAGTGATAATGTGTTCTCAATATTGTCACGTGGTAGATGTGCGTTGCACCTGGCTGTGTTAGAAGCTTTGTATATCTGTAAGTTAGATCCTGAACTTTGCGTACAGAAAGAAAATGTGTTATCGCTACAATTGTTTGGTGTTACTCCTCGTCGAGGTGTTAACAATGTAACTTAATTTGCTCACTATGTTTTTTGTCGCTATTATTATTTCGTTCGAGTTTTGTGTCGTGCTGAACTTGATACTTTTTCCACCTTGTCACGAGTGTTGTTATCTCATATCTTTACGCTATATAAGTTTTAGTCTTTCCAACTTGAGCCATTCCCTGTATAATCCTTGATGAGAAGGGACCGAAAACGTTCGGATACTTTGACAAGTGCCTTATTTTGACTGGATGTGTGTTTGCGTGGATACTTACGACCCAACACGTACCTTCGATATTAAAGTATTATCCGCCTCCGACTTCTTGTAAAATAATAATAATAATAATAATAATAATAATAATGCAAAAAGACAACCCAATTTCGGAAATAAATAGAACACTCAATCGAAATATTATTATAGCTCACGATGGAATCAAACTCATGATGGAAACTACAACCCAATGAGTTGGAAAACCAACCACAGAATTAGATATTGGGAATAGAGTCAGACACAACAACAACCGAAATCAGTACACCAAAAATCTGTCCTACAAAAAACAAAGAAACAAGAAAAACAAGAAAGACGAAGTACAAAGAATCCAAAAAAAAAAGAAAAAAAAAAAGAAAAAAAAGAGGGGAGAACGGGATGAAAGAGGACCGGAGAGCGGCAAACCCCAGGAGGACTTAGCGACACGTAGTGGCGGGAATGCGGGCCTCCACAGAAACAGCATCCACATCCGCCGCCAGACCAGGTGCACGGAATGCACGGCGACTCCCACGAACCATCAGGACGGAGTCGCGGACAAGGCTGAAACCCAGGTCCGTCCGCAGCTTTCCCATCACGAGGGGATAAGGCTGCGGGAGCTTGGTGGAGAGCTTCGTTCCGAGCAGCTTCAGGAACCGGGTGGCCTCCTTCGCCAGGGCACCAGCAGAAGACAGGACGATCGGGGTGAACGACGCGTGCTCAACTTCCCGGATCCGGGCACCGTATGCCGACTGCTTCTGACGCTCGTGCCATTGGAACACCTCGGCCAGCGGGCGAGATCGGTACGACTGTGCGTTGGGATAGAACACCCTTACATCAAAAAATGCATCAGTCTGTACCGACCAAAACCCCCTGGCCTTGATGTCCGGTCTGGCGTCGTCCGCAGTGAGCAGGGCAGGACCATGGTCAAACGTGCGGACCGTCGGTAGAGGTTGCAGCGGTGGCTCCAGCTGCACATCCTCAGACACTTGAGAGAGAAGTTGGCCCAGGTAGTTGCGGACATGGTTGTGCCGGTGGATGGGATAGCCGCCCAACTTGCAGATCATTGCGTGGTCGATGGTGAACGGCCGGCCGCATGGACACTCGGTAGGTGAATCGTGGATGGTGAGGCCATACCGAATGCATAGGGCATCAACGAAGGACCGCCGGTCGAGGGAGTATCCATGCTCGCGAACAGGAAGACAGGTCAGCCATGCACCTGTTCCCTTGGCCTGGAGGTGCTCCA
>NC_088652.1:18269639-18297139 GCF_964019385.1 Sycon ciliatum
CAGCAGCAGTGGCAGTAGCAGTAGCAGTAGCAGCAGCAGTAGCAGTAGCAGCAGTGGCAGCAGTGACAGCAGCAGCAGCACTGAGCACAGGACATCAACAATACTTCAAGTAACCTTTCAGAGCATGCACCCTGGCCCAGCAGGCTGCTACTGACATCGTACTAGAGATCCCCTAGCTGCCAGACCACCCACACACTACCCCAGCTGAAAGCTGCCCCCTCTCTCCGACCACCCTGCACTCCTCCCCGCTAATAACCTCGTACAGGAGATCCCCTGCCAGACCACCCCAGCTGGAAGCTGCCCCCTCTCTCCGAGCACCCTGCACTCTTCCAGACCCTGGGCCCAGCAGACTAGTCCCCTAAACTGTCCTGGACCAGCAGCCCCCCCCCCCCCCCAGGCTAGCTTCCTGCCCCTGGACTGGCCCAGCAGCCCCCCCCCCCCATCCCCAGGCTAGCTTCCTGCCCCCTGGACACCCCCCCCCCTCCCTCCCCAGGCTAGCTTACTGTCCCCTGGACTGTCCTGCAGCCTTTGCTGCTCGCCCAGTATAGTATTCCACTCTAACCCTTCCAGACAGCCAGGAACCCCTTTTCCCGCCATTACCACATTATATATTTTGAACATGATTTTAGATCGAAGTAGTGGTTGCGACTTCGGCGATGATTTGTAAGAAAGGTTTGCTCGCCACACCGGAGCTCGCGCTATTCCGCCGACTTTACTTGACACTTGACTGACTCACGACTGCCATCCAGAGCACACGAGAAGTCCATCGAACCTTCGACTCGGCAAACCTGCAAGAAAGCACCACTCCCTGCTCAATACACAGTGTTTCGGGGAATTCACCCCTCATCAGTTGAGCTTGAGTAGGCTGAGGAAGATTGTGCCTGAAGAGCACCACTTATATAGTGCTCTCCAGGCACAAACATCACCAGGGATACAAACTTACAGAGACGCTCCGCTTCCAGCGCGACAAACACCTCGTGAACACCAGATAGCAGCGTGAGTCAGTGTCGCTCCTGGACGGTGAGACAGACGTCGAGGACCCTCGGTCATTCGCAACGCTGTCACCTCCAAACCAACTAGTCGCAAGCCCGCGCTGGGCACAACAGTACGAAGTAGTGGTTGCGACTTCGGCGATGATTTGTAAGAAAGGTTTGCTCGCCACACCGGAGCTCGCGCTATTCCGCCGACTTTACTTGACACTTGACGGACTCACGACTGCCATCCAGAGCACACGAGAAGTCCATCGAACCTTCGACTCGGCAAACCTGCAAGAAAGCACCACTCCCTGCTCAATACACAGTGTTTCGGGGAATTCACCCCTCATCAGTTGAGCTTGAGTAGGCTGAGGAAGATTGTGCCTGAAGAGCACCACTTATATAGTGCTCTCCAGGCACAAACATCACCAGGGATACAAACTTACAGAGACGCTCCGCTTCCAGCGCGACAAACACCTCGTGAACACCAGATAGCAGCGTCAGTCAGTGTCGCTCCTGGACGGTGAGACAGACGTCGAGGACCCTCGGTCATTCGCAACGCTGTCACCTCCAAACCAACTAGTCGCAAGCCCGAAGCCCGAAGCCGAAGTCGCAACCACTACTTCGTACTGTTGTGCCCAGCGCGGGCTTGCGACTAGTTGGTTTGGAGGTGACAGCGTTGCGAATGACCGAGGGTCCTCGACGTCTGTCTCACCGTCCAGGAGCGACACTGACTCACGCTGCTATCTGGTGTTCACGAGGTGTTTGTCGCGCTGGAAGCGGAGCGTCTCTGTAAGTTTGTATCCCTGGTGATGTTTGTGCCTGGAGAGCACTATATAAGTGGTGCTCTTCAGGCACAATCTTCCTCAGCCTACTCAAGCTCAACTGATGAGGGGTGAATTCCCCGAAACACTGTGTATTGAGCAGGGAGTGGTGCTTTCTTGCAGGTTTGCCGAGTCGAAGGTTCGATGGACTTCTCGTGTGCTCTGGATGGCAGTCGTGAGTCAGTCAAGTGTCAAGTAAAGTCGGCGGAATAGCGCGAGCTCCGGTGTGGCGAGCAAACCTTTCTTATGATTTTAGATGTCTAAAATGAAGAAATGTAAAACGAGAGTTTCTAAAATAAGTGAGTTTTGTGGAGGAGTATTAATTTTCTTGCTGGCACGTAGGGAGTAAAAAATAGGGAATAGGGTAGAACGACGGTGATGTTTTAGAACACCGAGCTAGCAAGAGTTCATTGTGACAAGGGATGATACATGTTAGCGTAGAGCAAGGGCTGGCAAAATAACTGAATCGTTTAAGGAAGAGTTCATTGTGACAAGGGAAGATATGTTAGCATAGAGAGCGAGGGCTGGCAAAATAACTGAATCGACTAAGGAATGGCGCTGCACAGACACAAGCATGAAACAATGCAGCTGCACAGACACAAGAGACGTGGTTGACGGCAATGCAGCGGTTGCGCAATGCAGGGCGAGATGTGTTCACACACTAGTGATGAGCAACAAGCCTGGGCAATTATGTGCAGGCAAAACATTCATAGCATATGACGTGGCGCCAGTAGTAGCCAGTAGTAGAAGAAGTATACCCACTCAGCATGTTACCAATGCAAGAGATCAGTGGGCGGTCATGGCCGACGGCATGAGGAGGAAGAGACAGGCTGTTGTTGCTCAGAGATTGCTTACGCGCCCTGTCAAGCCGAAGAAGACACTCGTGTCCACGAAAGTGCAGCGCATCATCGAGCACTACTCCGGCTCCGACCCGTCCACTTCCCTGGCTGACCTGCAGACAATCACCCTCATTGTCTTGGGCTTCTCCGCAATGTTGCGGTGGGACGAGCTGCACCGCCTGACTGAGGCCTATCGCCATCAGCTAATCCTGCGGCCTGGAGAAGGTGCGAAAATGCCTGGCCATCGTCGGACTTGACCCCAACTGGCCCAAGGAGTACTAATACGGCCTTCACAGTATGCGCTCTGGAGCTAGCCGCTTCTACTGCTGCCAGTGCTGGGACCGCTGACAGACTGATCAAGCGACATGGCGGTTGGAAGTCGGACTCCTCCAAGAATAGGTTGCATACTGGTACAGACTTATTAGTTTAGTCCCACAACCTGCGATAAAGCTGCATCTCATGTTTGGCATTAAGTGGTCTTTGTAAAAAAAAAAAAAAAAAAAAAAAAGATCAGCTGTAGCACCTACTCCACTTTTATGTTTATGTATCTATGTCATTCGGATCTTCCCAAGTAACTAAGTTACTTAGTTGTACATTGTACTGTTGAGATACCGAATTCAAATAAATAAATACCAATACAGTACTAGGTATATAGAGGAGTCGCTTCCCCAGCTCCTCCAGTTGTCTCAATCTCTAATCAGGCGCGTGCCCCGTATGGGTTCCTGGGTGCCCGGAACACCCCTTTTTTCACTAAAAATGCAGGATTTTGCTTCGTTTTTGAACATTTTTCCGGGGGGAGGCCCCCGCCCCCCCCCCCCTTGAAGGGCACCGGCGCACGCGCCTGCTATTGGCCTATGACTTTGCTTAGTACTATAAAAACAAAATAGCTGAGGCCGAACACGGCGTTAGCTTGTCTACATGTATACCATAACCATACTCGTACAGATATGCGCAACTATAGCTGAATTCGTATTGTACTCTGTCCGCTTTCTTCCACTGCTCTACCCCTACTATGCGTTGTCTAGCAGTCACACTTCTGGCCCTCCTAACCGCAATACAAATGTGCTGTTGTTTGGTGTGTGGCGAGTGTGGCTTATCGCTGTGCGAGAATGGTATCTTCGCGACGGCAGAGTGCAGCGACAGAGGCGAGAAGCATTTTCTCGTCACAGCGGTTTTTTCTTGTGTTTTTCTCACAAGTGAGCAGCCATCTGATCAATTTTTTACTGATAGTGGTATATTTTCCCATCTTCACATGTTCTCTAGTCCGCTGCGCATGAGCACGACTGGCCAGTCGTCTTGAGGTACCCGGCCCACCCTCGAGCGCCTCCCTCCCTGGTTTTTGTACTTGTCAGATTAGGCTCTCCAGCCACTTGGGGTTTTACACCTGGTTTTTCCCTAAAAAAATAATGCGTCCGTCGGCGGCGACCGTCGCCCGTCGGCGCGAGGGTTTTTTCCCCGGCTGGCTCGGCTCTGACGGTCCCAAGTGGTGCTTCTGGTTTTCGGTCATTGCTCTCTCAGTTGCTGCCATTGCGTTGCTTTCATCTTTACTTATAAAAGAGAGGCACCTGTGACGTGTGTCTGTGTGTGTGTGTGTCACGCTCCTTATAAAGAAGAGGCACCTGTGACGTGTGTTTTGTGTCACGCTGAAGCGCTGCGGAGCAGCGCTGCCCTGAGCACGCGAAGCGTGCGAACAGTGTAGCACAGTGTAGCTAGCTAGCGGCCGCAGAAGCACTGAGCACGCGAAGCGTGCGAATCGTGTAGCTAGCGGAAGCAGCCACAGAAGCACTGAGCTGAGCACGCGAAGCGTGCGAATCGTGTAGCCACCACCACGTGCTGAGCACGCGAAGCGTGCGAACAGTGCAGTGTATGGTGGTAGCAGCCACGATCAGTACGACTACGAGTAGCAGTAGCAGCCGCGGCCGCGCGCAGAAGCACTGAGCACGCAAAGCGTGCGAATCATGTAGCCACCTAGCCTAGGCCATAGCCTAGGTAGCACTAGCAGCCGCACGATTAGTACAAGCGCTGCGGACCACGTGAACCGTTCTCTGCAAATAGAAACATCTGCAACAAAAGGATAAGATCTGCACTGACTGCACTCTGCATCTGATCTGCAGTGAAGAGCGCATCGCACTTTTGTTCGTAAGTTTATGAATTTTTTGAGCCGCTTCATCCGCCACCAGGTGATGGACAACCCTGACCAGCCTCCCGAAGGCGTAACAGACGTCCCTCCTTCTCCTTCCAACCACGAAGAACCTTCCTCACCAGGACTTCAGCGGTCTGGCCACCACCACGTGCTGAGCAAGTGTGCTGTTCATGTACTTGCTTCACCCGCATGCCACATTCGGCCAGGCAACGCTGGCCTGGGGTGCTGCTAGTAGAATATATATATGTGCTCTGTCCCTTCTTCCGCTATTCTACAATTCCGCATCCTTCAATGTAGGGACGGGCGGATTCTGCTCGAAAAGGTGGCAGATTCTGCTCGAAAAGCAGTGAAATTGGCAGAACCATACCAACCTTATGGCGGGCAATTCCTCGAATTCTGCTCCATTTTTTATCCACATATCAAACATGCATGAAACTTACCAGAAAAAGTACCGAATTTTGCCAATTTTTCTGCCGGCAGAATCCGCCGGACCCTACAAAGTACAAGTTCAAAGAACGTGGTGTCACACTTCTGCCGTTCTGGCCCTCCTAACCGCGAATGTGCTGTTGTTTGGTGTGTGGCGCGTGCGGCTTATCGCTGTGCGAGAACGTTGGTTTTAGTGCAGCGATCAGCTGGCCTTCTCACAGGTTCTCACTCAGTCTCGTCTCGTGTGAGTCTAGTCGTGTCACCTACCCTGATCTGACTGTGTCTGACTCTGACCAGAACTGGACTGCAGTCTGCAGAGTACGAGTGCAGAAGATCCAGATCTTCACACAGCTCATGATCATGAACTTATGATGAAGGTGACCATGCATGGTGACCACCACGATTATTTTGGTGCTAGCTAGCTAGCTAGCTAGCTGTTGACTGTTGTCTCACTCGACTGGCCAGTGCAGTGGCGACTGTCGGACTGAGCCTCTGAGTCTGTCTCTGAGGCTGATCAGCTGAGCGCTACAATCATGACGTAGGGACTTGTCACACACACGCACACCCAACACGTGCACGTGTCAGCAAAAACTTTGAAAAAGTGCAAAGCTTATCAATATCAGATTCAATCGGCTCCCGTCATTCGGCGTCAACGAAACTACTATTTCGTTGGAGTAACATACCGGTAGTTCAAAATGTAATAGCATCAGTTCTACCGGTACAATATGACTGGCCGGCAGCACAACAACTTGAAGGAGGCACGAGTCTGTGCGTTGGTCATTTTGTAGCATGGTTCTACTGTTGGTGTCCACAAACACTTATTAACGGATTACAAAAACAACTTCCACTTCTATCCGGAAACAGTCTGATCAGGGCGTAGTGCCTATTCCACTCAATAACGGCTAACACTCGATCGCTGTAGCGGCAACGATGGCTAGAGAACTGTCCGCTGCGTCGCGTATTCGAGGCTCGCTGCTGGGCATGGCCTGTGGAGATGCAGTCGGTAAGAAATTTTAATTGATATTGTAGTATGAGAGGATCAGGTACTACAAATAATTGCAAACTGCAACGTATATTAAATTATAATATTATAGTTGCCAGATTAGATTTTTGTGAAGTTGTGCGAATGTGACCCTGGCATGATACTGCTTTGCGTGGAATGGAAATCAGTACTAGACTGTACATAGAGGGTATACGATTACATCATAAGTTATTTTTATTATTATTCTTTATTTCCACGATGGCCCATGGCCAATAAGGAAGATAATATGATTCAAATCAGTCCAGAATCATATAAAATCAGTCTAGCAAGTAAGGAAACCAACACATTGCAGGGGGATGGGGTCACGATGGGGTACAGTGTGAGCTAAGTTGAGATCATGTGGCTTCGGCGAAGTCGTGCACAGCGCTGCACTTGCACTAACGACTCGCGCTGCATACATAGCGCCCATAAGCGAATCCGCAGACTCTTTTTTTTTTTGATTGGTTGAAGTATATCTTTTTATACAAGGTCCGGCACTTTCGGACTCTCCGCCTTCTCCGCGAAAATAAAAGAAGCTGAATGACTGACTAAACCAAGAAGCCATAACAAACAAACAAACGGACAAACAACTAAACTCATGCTATGTACCGTACTTCCCCGATTGTAAGGCGCACTCGATTATAATTCGCACCCCCACTTTGAGGTTTGAACCACATTGTTTCAATACATGCATATAAGTAGGATGTCACTCTCGATTATAAGTCGCATCCCCTTCTTTGCCCTTGAAGTTTTAAAAGTTTAATAGTGTAAAAAGGTGAGACTTATATTCGGGGAAATACGGTACTGAGCGCTCGTGAGCGGTTCCTCTGACTCCCCCAACGAAATCGTTCGCATTACCAAACAGTAAGAGACATAGCAGGACCGGCGGAAGCAGTGTTTGATTGGCCCGGCCATACCCGGGGGTACCCTAGCCTTTCATACAGTTTGTGTATGGTATGGAGCCTTGCAGGGTAGACACATGACCTCCTCAGCAGTAAATACACAGGTCAGGGGGCCAAACATGTTGGTCCGGCCGTGGCCTGGCCAACCGGAGCGGTTCCCAGGTCTGCATAGTTCGTATGAGATTTTGAATGGCGAACATGTATGGAGTGACAAACCAAGCTACTGTATTAGTTTCCAGTCACTTGATCATAGCGTAAAGATAATTACGTCCCCATGGAGATACAGTAAAACCTGTGACTAACGACCACCCCTTGGGGACAGAGAAAGAGCGGTCTTTAGTGGCAGGTGGTCCTTAGTTAGAGGTTTGCACCGCACAACCATTATGAATGTGAGACCGGCCGTGCCCAGGCTGACGAAGTGGTCTGTAGTACCAGGCTGGTGGCTAGTCACATGGGTCTATAGTCAGTACAGGTTTTACTGTACGTCATACTGAAGGTTTGCTGTGCGTACATTGATTCTTGACAGGCGGTATGGTGGTGTGCTGGTTGGTATGCTGGGTGTGCAGGAATATCCAGTCTAGTGACTCTCATGCTAGTCATGACAATGTCATGTGCTGTCCATGAAATGTGTGTGTTTGTGTGTGTGTGTGTGTATGTGTGTGTGTGTGTGTGTGTGTGTGTGTGTGTGTGTGTGTGTGTGTGTGTGTGTGTGTGTGTGTGTGTGTGTGTGTGTGATGTGTGATGTGTAGGAACGACGGTTGAGTTCAGTCCCCGCGGTTCGTTTCCAGAAGTGAAGGACATGACTGGCGGTGGACCATTCCGCTTGAAAGCTGGACAGGTACATGTGCTAGTACTAAACAGATAAGTTGATGTATTGCAGGACCTCCAGAAGCAGTTCTTGATTGGTCCGGTAGTTTCAGTGTCTTTCATACAGGTTGTGTATGATACAGGTCTGCTCTCGATATAACAACTCTCACTTGTACATAAACCTCGCTGGTAAGTAAAAAAATCAAATCCCGCCCCGAAACAGCATCACTCCCATACAAATTTTGTTCCACACAACATAATCCTACATAACATAAACCTCGACATAACACACGCTACGGCGCGGTCCCCGACGTGCGCACTCTCGATACAACGTAAATTCACCTGCACGTTACGATCAAGCAGTAGCTGTAGCTAGGCAGTTTAGGCCAGTTTAGTCCTACATAACGTAAACCTCGGCATAACGCACCCTATGGCGCGGTCCCCGACGTGGGCAGTCTCGATACAACGTAGAATCACGTGCGCGGTACGATCAAGCTGTAGCCGTAGCTAGCCAGTTTAGTCCTATTGTGCATATATTCTGCGGCATTGATGGTATCTGATGTCGATGGTGGTATAGTGTGTATATGTTTGCACGGTTAAACCTGCCTTGTAATACTCTTCATTTTGAGGTACATCTTGTATTTTACACACGGGTTTCTACATAACATAACTCTCGATATAACATAAGGTTTGCATGGTCCCAGAGATTACGTTATATGGAGAGTAGACCTGTATGGGGCGGGTACACTTGACCTCCGTAGCGGTAAACACGTGTTCGCGGCTAAAATTTTGGCCCGGTGATAACCTGAGCAGCTGCACGGGTTCCGGTGGGTCTGTATTGTGCTGTCAGTATTGCCTGTAGGCAGGCATATTGGGATGGTCTTAGATCACGATTGAGAAACAGATCGGCGGGGTACCAGGTTCAAGTACGGTGTGGCGGCGGAAGCATTTTCCATCCCGTGCTGTGATCCACGGTGTGCAGTGCAGTGCTGGGGAAGGGGTTCGGCCTTTGACGACATTCTGGTGGGTCAAGTCTGATCAACTCACCTCCCACCACACTTACCGTATTTTCCCCATCATACATCACACTCAATTATAAGTTGCCACCACCTCAGTTTCAGAATTGAGCCAAATTGTTTCAACATAGTCGGGTAGATAGGATGTCACACTCGATTGTAAATCACACCACCTTCTTTGCGCTTGATGTTAAGTGTACAAAGGTGCGACTTGCATTCGGGGAAATACGGTAGCGGCTGTATCCACCCCTTGATGTTTGAGGCCCGTCGCGGTGTCCGTGCAAACACCGGCAAGTCAGTCTGACTGACTGTGATGCGGCTGTAAAGGTCACAGTGTGTGTGTGCCACAGTTTGGTGATTATAGTCCTGAATATGTTCAGTTTCCAACACGAAGGAGGAATAGAATAATAGATCGATTAGATAATAATTTTGTCTCCTTCTTTTTAAATATTGGGCCAAGGTATCTTGCTGTGTGTGTGTGTGTGTGTGTGTGTGTGTGTGTGTGTGTGTGTGTGTGCAGACTTTCTTGCTGGTTTCCACCAACTCTTGGGTGACATCTGGGCCAAGGGTTCAGTAGTGGATGATTGGCGGAATGCGGTGGTGGTCCCTGTCCCCAAGAAAGGTGACCTTCGCTGCTGCGATAACTGGAGGGGCATCAGCTTACTGGATGTCGCTGGAAAGGTGTTTGCCCGGGTTTTGCAGGACCGTTTGCAGGTGGTGGCTGAGGAAATTCTCCCGGATTCTCAATGCGGTTTTCGGCGAGGTCGAGGTTGCACGGACATGATCTTCTGTGCACGTCAACTAGTGGAGAAGACTATTGAGCACGATACTTCTCTTTACGTCTTGTTTGTAGATCTTCAGAAGGCGTACGACTCCATCCCCGTACAGCGCTCTGGAGTGTGCTGGATAGGCTGGGTGTTCCGCCGGTTATGTTGGGACTCATCAAGTCCCTTCATGAGGGTATGATTGCGAAGGTGCAAGTCAACGGTAAGCTTTCCGACAACATCTCTGTGACTAATGGGCTGCGTCAAGGATGTGCCCTAGCACCCACCCTCTTCAACCTGTATTTCAGTGTGGTGGTTGCGGACTGGCGCGCACGTTGTCCAGACGCTGGAGTTGACCTGCTGTTCAGAAACGGTCGCAAGCTGGTTGGGGGCCGCAGGGCGAAGTCCCGGTTATCCGCGACGAGGGTGACTGAGTCCCAGTTCGCCGATGATGCAGCGTTGTATGCAACCACCAGAGAGAGATTTGAGTGCATGACGTCCGAGTTCATCTTGTGTGCACAGCGATGGGGACTGACCGTCAGCATTAGGAAGACGAAGGGCATGGCGGTGGGTCAACCAACATCAGTTGATCCCGTTCAACTCGGTGGTGATAGCAGGATTGACATGGTGGATGGGTTCCGGTACCTTGGCAGCGTGCTCTCTGCTGATGGAACGGTGGATGCGGACCTCGCTGCTCGTTTGGCGCAGGCGTCCCGGCTGTTCGGCGTGCTCAGGTCTCCGATATTTCAGTGCGTACATCTCTCGGTCCACACCAAGCGGCTGGTGTATTGTGCTATCGTCCTTCCTGCTCTTCTCTACGGTGCGGAGACATGGCCCATCAAAGCGGGTCATATTCGCCGACTCAACACCTTTCACCATCAGTGTATTCGCACAATTCTCGGTATCTCTCGTCGTGAGCAATGGGAGGAGAGATTGTCGTCAGCATCGCTGAGTGAGCTGGCAGGGGTGGACGTCGACATGGCTGATGTGATCAGGAAGCACCGCTTGCGGTGGCTTGGTCATGTTGCACGGATGAAGGAGACCCGGCTGCCCAAGCAGATGCTGTTTGGCGAACTGCCCTGCAAACGCCCGCAACATGGTCCCAAGAAGCGCTGGCGGGATGTTGTGTCCTCGGACTTTGCTGTCATCGGTTTACCTGAAGCGGACTGGTATGACACAGCGCAGGAGAGATCCACCTGGTTTCAGTGTTGTCGACAGAGGGTCGAGAAGGAAGCCCCAGACATCCCGTGCCCCAACTACCGCTGTGACAGAGTGTTCCGTCGTCCTGGTGACCTCAAGCGGCATGCGCCATACTGCAGATTTCGAGTTTAGAGCCTCAGCGTGGGGAAGCCATCGCTATCATTGCTACGGCAATGGGCGTTCAAGGTTCAAGGTGTGTGTGTGTGTGTGTGTGTGTGTGTGTGTGTGTGTGTGTCATCTTAGTGCGTCTGGGTACAAGCGGCATAAGTGCAGTGCGGCCCGTCAACTTCCTGTCAGCCAACAGCCTGGTGCAAAGTCGTGTCAACGTTGTGGTAGATGGTTCAAGAGTGCTGGTGGGCTGAAGGTACATAAGTGCCCTCTCGCAGGTTCCTCCCAACAGCCTTCGGACTCTGTCGATCCTGCACCTCGCCTAGTGCTTCAACACCAACTTTGTTGCCCATTCCACTGCCCATCATGTAACCGGTGCTTTCGATCTGCTGCTGGATTTAAACGGCACAATTGCGAGCGTGGCAAGCGACCAACAGCGAGGGAGCGTCTTGAGTTCAAGTTCTGCTGTGCGTGCGGCGAGAGATATCGCAGACAGCAGGATCTGCAGCGGCATGAGACCGGATGTTCTGCCGTGACGCCGTGATGCTACCCCTTTGTTCCCCTCCTCATGAGGGCAGCTTAGCCGTTTAACGGCAGCTGTTTGTCAAGGTCAAGGTGTGTGTGTGTGTGTGTGTGTGTGTGTGTTAATGTGTGTGTGTGCGTGCGTGCGTGCGTGGGTGCGTGCGTGCGTGTTACCAACAGCCAGTGCATTCCGGAGTATGTGGTGTGATGTGTGTGCGGAAAAAATATGAAAAAGACCAAAAAGTAGGGATTCACTGGCCAGAAAATGCCACTTCATAGCTGTGTGATGTAGACCAGGCTGAATAGTGGCGGTAAATTATTCTGCCTTGCAAGCTGTTGAATGGTGCAATCCCAGCACAAGCTGCTATGGCTTCGCTTGTAGCATCGCTATCATCGCCTCCGGCGATGGGCGTCCAATGGTCCAATGGTGTGTGTGTGTGTGTGTGTGTGTATGTGTATATGTGTGTGTGTGTGTATATGTGTGTGTGTGTGTGTGTGTGTGTGTGTTTCTACAGTGGACAGACGACACAAGCTTGGGACTGTGTCTTGCGGAGAGTCTGATTGAGTGTGGCAAGTTTGACATGACCGACCAGCTCGCGCGCTATTGCCAATGGTTCTCTGTAAGTGTGTGTGTATCATGCTGTGGGGTAACTGTTATGTCCTATCCGGCTGTCTGTCTGTTTCTTGAAGACTTTGTTTGTCCATCTATATACGTGTTTTCGTTTTGTACGTATGTATTTATGTATTTGATAGGACTTTGCGTCATGCAGAGCTCACTGACTTGTCAGTTTGAGCACTCTGGCAAGGTACATCCGGGCCTGGTCTAAATCTGGATTTGGAAAATTATTTTTTCATTGCTATCAGGCTCGGCCTCATTTCCTCTGTGCTGCGCTGATGAGTCCACAAAGGACAAAACAGTTCTGACCGCAGATTGAGTGTTTCATAGGACTATCCTTATCCAAGCATGTAGTGTTGTTGGTTTACTTGAGTGCAGAAAAGAGCGTGTACAGTCAATTTTGTGTATAACGACACTCGGCGGGGCATCAGAAAAGTGTCCTTATTCGCTAAGTGTCCGTATACCCGAAGTCTCATTTATATTATGTATTACAGTTAGATGGGACTTTGCTCTGGGCATGGGAATTCTGTCGTTATTCGTGAATTGTCGTTATATCCACAGTCAATTAGGGCTGAAACGAATGCTCAATGAAGCGAACGAATATTCTTTTTCCGAATACATGTGAAACGAAGAATATTCCGAATATTCTAAATCATACAATACCCATGGGTACCTAGTTGTATCCATGGTAACCATAGACCATTGACTGGTGTGTACCCCAATTACAAGAGGGATGTGTGAAAAGGACAATGTTATCATTTATCTTGCTGATTGTAACACATTGCGAAGGTGGCAACTCTCGTATTTTGGACCAAATATGCCTGGTTTTCTACCCAAAAGGCGAATTTGTGTACATTTACGAATATTCTGGGGCGTATACAGGGTACACGTGTATTATTCCGTTGTGTTAAATCCACCAAAGGTAGAGTAAAACCTGGTGTAAGCGACCTCTGGGTTTAGCGACCACCTGCTCTTAACCACCGTCTTTCCATGCACCGACAGTTCTACACAGACACTGTGGGACCTGGTTCTAAAGACCACCTGGCTTTAAAGGGGAAGTTAAGGCAAAAATTAAAATTTCACCAGTTGTAGTCTTCGGGGTGCTGAGTCGAATGGTCTTGGTCCGAGGAAGCTGAGACGCTTCCTTCCTACTTGAATCCCAATCGAACTCGCGCACTTCCACCGAAACTGGGTGACTGCGCCCTACTAGATGGGGATTTGTATGCAAAATGTCACTAAAAGCGCCATTTCGTTCTTATAAAAGCACGGATGACCGCGATTGGCCCATATGTTGTAGTCTTTTGGACGCTGAGTCGACTGGTTTTGGTCCGAAAAGGCTGCGAAGCAGCGTTCCTCCTTTATTCCCAATCGAACATGGTTGAACAAGTGGTCACGTGCTGCTGCGTACACCAGTCAGCTGGTCACCGTGCCTGCAGGGTACAACTTACTAGCCTGTTTGACCTTTTTTGGGTGCAGTCATGTCACTCGAGTTGAACCTTGGTGTGAAAGTTGTCGCCTGCTGGCGTGGTGACCAGCTGATTTGGGCACCCAGGAGCACGTGATCGCTTCTTCAACCATGTTCGATTGGGAATAAAGGAGGAACGCTGCATCGCAGCCTTTTCGGACCAAAACCAGTCGACTCAGCGTCCAAAAGACTACAACATATGGGCCAATCGCGGTCATCCGTGCTTTTATAAGAACGAAATGGCGCTTTTAGTGACATTTTGCATACAAATCCCCATCTAGTAGGGCGCAGTCACCCAGTTTCGGTGGAAGTGCGCGAGTTCGATTGGGATTCAAGTAGGAAGGGAGCGTCTCAGCTTTCTCGGACCAAGACCATTCGACTCAGCACCCCGAAGACTACAACTGGTGAAATATTAATTTTTGCCTTAACTTCCCCTTTAACTACCGCTTTTGCTTGCACCGTGGGGTGGTTGCTTAAACCAGGTATTACTGTATGTGCATGTCGGTGTGTGTGTTTAGCACGGTCATCTGAGTAGCAACGGCAGATGTTTTGACATTGGTAACACCACTCGCATGGCGCTCAACAAGTTCCAGAGCAATCGCAAGAACGCAGAAGTCGGCCAATCAGCAGGTTTGTACCATACACATTGATTGATTTTATTTAAAAGGATTGTAGAAGCGGGAAAGATGAGGAAGAGAGGACTGAGTGCTTTCCTTGCGGCTTGCGCAAACTGTCATTTGCATCACGTACTTTTCTCGCGCTTGTTTAACACACTCATGTCTTGCTTAGCCAGGCGGGTCTGCTAGTTTATGGGACCCTATAAATGTAAATTATTTCTTGTAGTACTGCCTGCACTGGCATTATTATCCCCTCCTGCTATGGGCATGTGCACTCTATTGTCTGTGGGTTCACTCTGTCCATGCACTAGAAGTTTTCATTACTGTATTGTCGACAAATTTTCGGCCCCTTCAAATTTCGACCTCCCAGGGCTAAAACACACATCAAATTTCCGGCCTGTACTGCTGCCGCTTGTATACACTGTCACACTGGAACCTTGCAAAACTAAATTCCGGCCGCAACAAATTTTTGGCCAAACATGTCCAGGCCGAAAATAGATATGCGCCGAATATTTCTTGACTTACAGGACGTCCGTGTGTTCGCATGTCCATTGTATTCACCATATCCATGTGTTCACTCTATCCACAGTGTGTTCACTATATCCATGTATTCACTATATCCATGTGTTCACTATAGCCGTGAGTTCACTATCTCCATGTGTTCACTATATCCATGTGTTCACTATCTCCATGTGTTCACTATATCCATGTGTTCACTATATCCATGTGTTCACTATCTCCATGTGTTCACTATATCCATGTGTTCACTATCTCCATGTGTTCACTATATCCATGAGTTCACTATATCCATGTGTTCACTATATCCGTATGATGTCCACGTGTTAGCCATGTCCGCGTGTCCACTGTGTCTGTGTGCTGGTGACAGGACATTCAAATGGCTCGCTGATGCGTCTGTGTGCCGCTCCACTGGCCTTCTGGCAGCAGCCCCATGTCGCCATGGAGGCAGCCCACCTCAGCTCAATAACCACGCACGGTGCGCCGCAAGCCAGATATTCGTGTCGCTTCTTTGCCGGCTTGCTGGTCGGATGTATGCGAGGTGTGTCTAAGGAAGAACTCTTGTCAAGCAGCTACAGTCCTGAGCCAGGATACTGGGACAGGAGAGACAAACCAGTGGTAAGTTCACAGCAAGAGTGCCGGCGTAATGTCGTGTATCAAAAGCCGGGTTTATTTAAAAGTTCCTGTAGAAGCCGATGTCAGGGCTAGGCTTATAATTCAAGTCAGGCTTCTAGTCGAACCAGGTATTTCTACGTATGTCAACACTAAAGCCAGGATTATGTGCCGCCAGTGCCCCGTGACAATCAGACTTGTATTCAAAACAGGGTTCTGTATAAGACATCCTTTAAAGTACAAGATACCACGGTAGATGAAGCGACAAGTACACGAAACGCGGAGTGTGCAGTTCGGATGGGTTGCTGTTACGGCGAGAATCCGAGACATCATTATTCGTGATGTGGCGAGTGCATGCGGGATTCAAGCAGGTCTTCTGCTGCACAGCTGCAGCTCAGTTGCACGCACCATGCCATTTCCCGGTTCCAATATACCCCAGACGTACCGTAAAGTCTTACCGCGGCTTCTATGACTTTCTTGGTGAAATTTTGCAGGCTTCTATATGAGACAGGCTCTTATACAAGACAGGTATTTCTATGTATGTCAACACTAAAACCAGGCTTATGTGTGATTTGATGGGCCCAAGATTGCGGCTTCTATTCAAGTGCGGCTTTTATACAAGACTTTACGGTAATTACAGTAAAAGCTGTCAAGGCGACCACTCGGATAAGGCGACCACCTGTCCCAGACGACCACTGCGGCCAAGACCAAGGGATACTATGTCCAGTCAAATGACCCTGGATAAGGAGACCACCTGGTAACAGAGACCACCTTGTGAAGGTCCCTTGAGCGGTCGTCTTACACATGTTTCACTGTATCTCTGAACAAATCTACAATAAAGCAGTCCTGAATAAAATATAGTAAAACCTGTCTAGGCGACCACCTGTCCTAGAAGACCACTGCAATCAGGACCAAGGGATGCTATTTCCAGTCAAATGACCCTGGATAAGGAGACCACATGGTAACAGAGACCACGTCTCGAAGGTCCCTTGAGCGGTTGTCTTAGACAGGCTTCACTGTACCCTGGATACACGGCGCGTAGCTCGTGTATAGTTGTCGTGGTTCGGTCACTACTCCAGCAAATGGCCGTCATAGGTACACGCGCATGTACCAACAACACGTTACACTCGACGTACACAAAATAACGTACTGCACCATATTCGGTCAGTGTAGTAGTTTTACTTTTGAAGCCGTTCACTGCTTTTTCTCTCTTCCTCTGAGCTTGATTAATGCGTCCACGACCAGGATATGAATGACCCCTGTGGGCCCTGTCTGACATGTGCACTTTTCATGCGTTCTTGAATTCTTTTCATCTTTTCCTTCAGCATCCTGCTGTGAAACCTGTCATGGATGGTTCGTACAAGCACTCCAATCCTCCGGAGATCAAGGGCACGGGTTACGTGGTGAAAACACTGGAGGCAGCGCTCTGGGCTTTCTACCATACAGACGACTTTGAGTCCGGATGTTTGAAGGTTAGTTATGGCGCCAACTGATGATGATGATGGTTGTGAGAAGGAGAGCTCTGTGCCAGAATAACTTTGCAGCCTAGAGAGCGTGTGTGGGCAGGGGTGTATTACCGCCATATTGCCAGGTGTGTATTTACCACCATACACAAAAAAAAAATAGAATGGGATACGGAGCTTGGGTTGGCTGATGATCGCTACAGGCGTGAAACTCTGAGTCACAGCCAACCCAAGCTCCGTATCCCATTCTATTCTTTTTGTATGAAGCTCTGCACCCCGGTGCATTGAGCACTCTTTCGAGGACCACACCCAACTTTCCGTGTATTTACCACCATATTATTATTTTATCAATCAGTCGCTTCACAGTTACTTGTAAAAAAGAAAAAAAATTGACAGTGAGGGGCAGGAACTGGGGAGGGGGCAGGAACTGGAGAGGGGCAGGAACTGGAGAGGGGCAGGAACTGGAGAGGGGGCAGGAACTGGAGAGGGGGCAGGAACTGGAGAGGGGCAGGAACTGGAGAGGGGGCAGGAACTGGAGAGGGGGCAGGAACTGGAGAGGGGGCAGGAACTGGAGAGGGGGCAGGAACTGGAGAGGGGGCAGGAACTGGAGAGGGGCAGGAACTGGAGAGGGGCAGGAACTGGAGAGGGGGCAGGAACTGGAGAGGGGGCAGGAACTGGAGAGGGGGCAGGAACTGGAGAGGGGGCAGGAACTGGAGAGGGGGCAGGAACTGGAGAGGGGGCAGGAACTGGAGAGGGGGCAGGAACTGGAGAGGGGGCAGGAACTGGAGAGGGGGCAGGAACTGGAGAGGGGGCAGGAACTGGAGAGGGGGCAGGAACTGGAGAGGGGGCAGGAACTGGAGAGGGGCAGGAACTGGAGAGGGGGCAGGCAGGAACTGGAGAGGGGGCAGGAACTGGAGAGGGGGCAGGAACTGGAGAGGGGGCAGGAACTGGAGAGGGGGGGGGGGGGGGGGGGGGCAGATCAACTCTGCACTTGCCAGTAGTCACGGCCAAAATCTTACCCTTGTTACTTGTTGGTGCCATTTGCTGTCATCTTCTGATAGCTATGTATGTACACTGTATGTGATAGCTATGTAGTCTGTGTGTGATTGCTATGTATGTAGTCTGTGTGTGATTGCTATGTATGTAGTCTGTGTGTGATTGCTATGTATGTAGTCTGTGTGTGATTGCTATGTATGTAGTCTGTGTGTGATTGCTATGTATGTAGTCTGTGTGTGATTGCTATGTAGTCTGTGTGTGATTGCTATGTAGTCTGTGTGTGATTGCTATGTAGTCTGTGTGTGATTGCTATGTAGTCTGTGTGTGATTGCTATGTATGTAGTCTGTGTGTGATTGCTATGTGTATACACTGGATGTGGTTGTTACTTGTATGTGTATATACACTGTATATATTTTGATTGCTACTCAATGCTGTAGACAGCAAGCTATTTCGGCCATGGAGGCCTCATCAGTACAGCTACGAGCTAAATAGGCCGAGCTACCAGCCATGGTGCAAAGGAGCCACCACAGACATTAAAAGTTAGCTCGTGGCTCTAGCGGCAGAGTGCTCAAACTACAAAAAGTAGCGGGCAATGCGTGATGCAGCAGCACTAGAGCAGTTGTTACCGACAGTGCTCGACAAGACTAATGCAGAGGAGCATGAATACCCAATGCATTTTGATTATATCTGCACTGTGTATGTGGTTGTCAGGTTGTAAACCTTGGCAATGACGCAGACACCACAGCTGCTGTGTATGGTCAGCTTGCCGGAGCATTCTACGGAGTGGAAGGGATTCCGAAGAAGTGGCTAGATAAGGTAGGTTGTCTTGGTGTGCGTGCTGCATGCATTGTACTGTTCATAGAACCTCTGCCTGCTTGGCTACCATGTCTTACTGATCACGTTTTGCGGCATTACTTGTTCTACCAGAGTTGGAGAATGTCCACGTCTGTGTTAGTCTTGCTTGGAGCCTGCTTCAGTTGTGGGATAGGAGAAGATCGGGTTACTTAGTATCGGGTTACTTAGTATCGGGAAACCGTGGACAGTTGTGATGATGGACCGCCGGCAGGAGTTTTGATCGGTCCGGCCATACCACATAGCAGTTCATACTTTGTGTATGAACCGTGGACACTCCTCAGCAGTAAGCGCATGTTGGTGGCCAACACGATGGCCCGACCATTGTGGCATGGCCGGGCCGACCGGACCGGTTCCGCCGGGCATGTGTTGGTGTGTTTACAGTGTAAACATGTGATGTCATGCACTGTGTTAGGATGATGTCATGCACTGTGTTAGGATGATGTCATCACTGTGTTAGGATGATGTCATGCACTGTGTTAGGATGATGTCATGTACTATGCAGTTCTACTACTTCATTGTGAAATGTGACCCAGCATGCAAAGCTTTCCTTTCTCTCTCTCTCTCTCTCTCTCTCTCTCTCTCTCTCTCTCTCTCTCTCTCTCTCTCTCTCTCTCTCTCTCTCTCTCTCTCTCTCTCTCTCTCTCTCTCTCTCGCTCTCTCTCTCTCTCTCTCGCTCTCTCTCTCTCTCTCTCTCTCTCTCTCTCTCTCTCTCTCTCTCTCTCTCTCTCTCTCTCTCTCTCTTTCTCTCTCTCTCTCCCTCTCTCTTTCTCTTTCCAGTGTGCCCTTTCTCCGCTGATCGAGCTAATGGCGGATGAGATAGTGAGCATGGCGGATCACTATTCAAGTGTCAAACCAGCAGCACCTCTGGACACCGCAGAGTTTGTCAGCACCGGCACACATGCAGCATGTTCAGATGAACCTGTCGCACCTGCAGATGAGACACAGGCCAGTGCTAGCTCGGAAACATGTGCCAGTGGGAAGTTCAAAGGTACGTGCATCTGTGTGTTCACGTACAGCCCTTGGCATAGCCTACGGTTGGTGCATGTACAGGTACAACCCTCGGCATGGCCTACACAGTTGGTGCATGACGAGTCCTCTTTCCAGTTCAACCATCAGATAGCATCCATCGAAGTTATGTGGGTATAATTGCTACAATCAAGAGTACATAACCCCCCAGAGTGTGCAACGCCTGATTCAGCTCTGCATAGGGTCTTGGTTGAGCGTAGTCGGATCTTCTGATGTCATGATGCGAACACTTCACACCAGCTCAAGGCCGGTCTCGAGGCAGGGCACCGTTGTTTTTTATCCGAGAGTACCCGCGACTTCCTGGGTTCTCCTCAAACGTGTACGGTATTATGACGCAAAGATCCGACTACGCTCGACCAAGACCCTATGCAGAGCTGGATCGGGCGTTGCATACTCTGGGGGGTTATGTACTCTTGATACAGTATGTTTGTGTTGTCTTGATAATGAAAACTTGTTGTTGTTGAGATTCAGACAATGACATCCAGGTAACACTTCATGACCAATCTAATCTAGTCTTGGCCTATCCGGAAAATGGATTTTTTTGTCCGTGATGATATCACTCCAGCAAAGTCCAGACTTCGTGTGGAAGCAGATTGTACCAAGTGATTTCCGGATTTGCTTATGGCAACAAAGGGATTTCCCCTATATTTCTCCACCATTGCATCAGTCCGTTACGTTAGCAATGGATGTGTTTGGTGAGCCCCCCCCCCCCCCCCGTGTGCATCCTACCATGTCCTGACATGATGTAATGTCTTGAAACAGAGAGATGAGATGATGTCATCATCTGCTGGTGATGTGAAGCTCTTCTTCTGCTACCTTTGCTGCTGTACGCGTTGCTGCTACTGGTGTTGCTTGCGCTGCACCGCCGCGGCTGCCACTGGTGCTGGCACAGCTGTCAACGTTTGCTTGAAATCTTTATTCTCACAACAGCCAGTGGCCGATAAGAGATACGTTGTCATTGTCATTGTTTCAAATCTTTGTTGTTGTTGTTGAATGTTGTTGTTTGTTGACCTGCAGCAAGTGAACACTATCGGCAGAAGAAGCGTGGCTATGACCTGCTTGAGGCGGAGGTTCGGACACACAGGTCAGCTATTCAACTATAAACGGTACATGTACATGGGCTGGACACAGTGAACTGTTAGGCTGTGTTTACATGAGAAATTTCAACCCGGGTCGAGTTCAGCCCGGGTTGAAAGTCTGTACGATAGACAAAAGAGGTGAGCGTTTACATGAAGACAGTTGACCCGGGTCAAATACTGATATGCCGCCAAAAGTCCACTTCTAGAGTCCTGTATGGTCACGTGAATACTTTCGCGCGAAATTTGCATGTGCAGTGCTATTCAAACCTGGCGCAAGATACGCACAGACGTACGTTTGTACGATTTTCAAGCCGGGGCGAAATTTCAATCCGGGTCAAGCGCAATGCGTCGTGTAAACGGGCCATTCATTTTGTGTACATGGTGGGTTGAAATATGACCCGGGTCAAACTCAGCCCGGGTCAAGCGCAATGCGTCATGTAAACGCGCGCCTTAGCCCGGAAATGAAGAGATCATTTTGTGCACATCCTGTTCAGATGATTCTATACGCGGGTGACTAAAAACTAAAAACGCGATGATTTCAAATTTCTTGACCCAACGATGAAGGATTGCGAGAATTTTTGGACAAACAGATTTTCTCGGCGAACCGCACACAAACCTTGCATCTAAGACGGAGACTCCCTCGATTGACGGAGACTCCCTCGATTTGGGCTAAGGCCTGCGGAGAACCCATAAATACAAATACAAACAAAATTTATATAAGTAAGCACTTCACCACAAACTAAAAGTGGCGATCTTTGCATCTCTCATACCCCAACAGCAATGGATGTCGAACGGTCCTTGTCGCGCTCAACAGTTCACTTATCACAAGTGGCCACATTCACAGCGTGGCGCTTCTTGCCAGGAGGAGCTCCATCATGGCAATCTGTTCTCTTCCCTGAACTCGCCATTTCTGATTGCAGTACGTGTGCACAGCTGTACAGGGAGTCGCCTTTTTATGATTTTTGTCTCAGATCGATCGGACGTTTTGTCCGTCGCACGATTCTTTCGCACGAACAACGACCGAAAGTGGTCGGAAAATGTCCGATGTGCGACCGTTATTTTTGAGGGTGCATAATGTGCGCGTGCTGTGCTGTGCTGAGTGTGTGTGTGTGTGTGTGTGTGTGTGTGTGAGTGTGTGTGAGTGCACATGTACACACATGTGTGTATGTGCTGGCACATGTATGTGCATGATGTGTACTGACTTGATTGTGTTTCGGCACATATTTTCCACCTAGGGGCTCAAGGGCTGTACGCGAGGAGATCCGCGGATCACGGAGTGCGTATGACATCATCCTTGAGAAGTATCGCAAGCTGCCACCAGATTCTCAGGATGAATGCCTGCTGACCAGCACCATGAACCAGCTCTACAGGGCATGATGGTTACGTAGGACAGCTGCCGTGGATGCAGCAGCAGTGACAGTAGCAGTGGCAGTAGCAGTGGCAGTAGCAGCAGCAGTAGCAGCAGCCGTAGCAGCGACAGCAGCAGCAGTACACAGGACATCAACAATACTTCAAGTAACCAGGAGCCCCTTTCAGTTTCAGAGCATGCACCCTGGCCCAGCAGGCCGCTACTGACCTCGTACTAGAGATCCCCTAGCTGCCAGACCACCCCCACACACTACCCCTCTCTCCTACCACCCTGCGCACCTCCCTCTCAGACCTTGGCAGGCTAGACCTCTAAACTGTCCTGCAGCCCCCCCCCCCCTCTCCCTAGGCTAGCTTCCTGCCCCCCCCCCTCCCCCCAGGCTGGGTAGTAGCTTCCTGCCCCCCCCCCCCCCCTGACTGTCCTGGCCCAGCAGCCCCCCCCCCCCTCCCAGTATTATTGTATTCACCCTAAACCCTTGAAGCCCAGGCAACCTGGGTTGCCCCGGTCACGTGTCCCCTCTCCCGCCATCACTATTTTTAGCATGTATGATGACGAATTTTGATTTCACTATTTGAACATGATTTCAGATGTCTAAAATGGAGAAATGTAAAACGAGAGAGTTTCTAAAATAAGTGAGTTTTGTGGAGTAGCATAAATTTTCTTGCTGGCAAGTAGGGAGTAAAAAATAGGGAATAGGGTATGACAACAGTGATGACAAGGGAAGATACATGTCAGCGTAGGTAGAGCAAGGGCTGGTAAAACAACTGAATCGACTATGGAATGGAGCTGCACAGACACCGAGAGGTGGTTGACGGCATGAAACAATGCAGCTGCAGCGGTTGCGTAACGACATGGGATGTGTTCACACACTAGTGATGACCAACAACCCTGGGCAATGTGTAGGCAAAACATTCATAGTACATGTCATGGCACCAGTAGAAGCCACTGGGCATACCCACTCAGCACGTTACCAATACAAGAGATCAGTGGGAAGTCACCCCAGAGACAGACTGCAGTGGTGGACGGAGTGAGGAGGAAGAGACTGGCTGTTGTTGCTTAGCGCATGGTGGGCATGGTGGTGAGTTTCTCCATGCCGTTGGCATCATCAGATCGCCAAAGTGTCGTGACCGTCTTCACTTGCGTGTAGAAGTTGATACCCTAAACCAACAATAAGATGGTACAGTAGATTCGATAATGACCAATTCAGTTTCCTGTTTCTTACCAAGGCCGCACAAAAATAGAAGTATCATGGCCAATTTCGCAGCACTTACTCGTATTCAAGGATGATCTAGAGAGGGCAGTCTTTTATTTCGGCAACCCGGGTTCCCCACATGTGAAGCTGCACAATCCGTTTCAGTTATTTTATGTGTGCTGGACAAAGTGCATGGCACCTGTAGGCTTGACTGCGTGTGTGTGTGTGAGCTCTTCATTGGTTGAATGTCAAAAGGGAATATGAATCAAGAAAAGGCAAGTCTCTGACTGCGCCAACAAATGATTGGATTTGCCTGGGCAGCGACGGCAGTACGGTAAAACATGTTATTTTCGGTGTAACTTTATAGTCCACAAAAAAAGATGGGCCCTGGCTCTGGCGAGCTCCTGTATTAGGCGATTTGTCAAGATTTTATCGTACACAGTGCAGTGCTGTGAAATTTGAAATCTGAAAAAGGGTCCAAAAAGGGTACCTGAACTGGGGTTCGAACCGTACAATGCACTATTGCAGGCAAGGTGAAACGGCCTGGATTTTGATGGATTTTCCCAATTCTTGGGGCAAAACCTGGCCGAAATCCTATTCTTGCTATGGCTTGCTTTTTGGAGAAATAGACTTCAGAAACATAATTGGAAGAGGATTCCATAGGGGATTGCAGAAAAAATTCTAAAAGACTCAACGTGTGACCCATTTATGGCCAAAAGCTAGAAGTCCATCTTTTTCTGAATGGACCGTAATTTCGGTACAGAATCTAAATTTAAACTACACTGTATGTGAAGGGAAACCTGGTCACCTAATTCTACATACACCTGAAACCTGGTCCCTGGCACCGACATTTAAATACACCAAAAATTGCATGTTACATGGTTTCAGTTTTACTGACCTGTCTGCCGTAGAAGTTGGTGTCTCCGCGGAACGAGCCACGCGATCCAGTGAAGGAGAACATAGGCAATGGCACTGGGATTGGTACATTGATGCCCACCTGTAGCCACCATTCACCAATCATTCAACACAACAAGAGAGAGCAAACAAACATTGCACGTTTCGCTTTAAGTTCCATGGCAGTAGACACTACAAAACCGGTGGTTGGCTCCTCAGAGAGTGAGGAGTAACTTGGCTACATTTGTCAGGTCAGCTGATGATATGCTGGCTTGTGCTGGCAACAATCTCTACAATACATTCGGATAGTAAAATGCTCTGGGATTTTTTTGAGAGAAAGAACTGTGGTTGGTCTCATTAGAGATGTCAGCATGATAGAAGCCGACACCTCCCCAAGGGACAATCCGAAATGGTTTACTGTAGCACCAGTAACCAAGTGAAGTTTGATTCATGTCTACCGTAGCAGAGAATCAGTCACTGGGACGACGTGGTGCAGACATGGTGTGTATTTTAGTTATTGTCTGTCAAATCATCAGCAACATCAGCATCAGAGGCAGCAGTAGTGGATAGCTACAAAATAAGAGAGCGAGCAAGGGAGTAGTGGAGAGGAGAGGAGAGAGAGAGAGCACGTACCTGTCCGACATCAATATCTGACTGGAACTTGCGAGCCACTGCACCAGAGTTTGTGAAGATGGCTGTGCCGTTGCCATAGGGATTGGCGTTGATGACCTTAATAGCCTGAACAAACCGAAACCGATACACATAATGATGGACACGTACCCAATCAAGCATACGCATACACACAGACACACAGACACACACGTGTACACACAGACACACTAACAGTGGTGATGGTGGTCGAGAGCGAACACAGCCAAGAAGAGTATCAGAGGAGAACTATAAACATAAAGTCTTCCAAGAGCAGAGACATCAAAGACTGAGAGACGACAACTAAATCTGATGTGGGCTTGTCTGGACTCATGGATGGGCACATACCCAGAACTTGGGATGACATTGGAGTCCCCAAGTACCAATCACTTGCTGTTGCACGACTCACTAAACCAATATGAACCCATTCACATGTACAGTTGTGCTCAGTGAAATCCGAGCCAAAGGGCAACGCTGGCGCCCTGGACCAGTTCCGAATATATCATTAAATGTGTACATTTTTTTACTATTGAACACTCGCTGCATGATGAACTAAAATGAGGAGGAGAACTCAACACAATGGTACATATACACGCATACGTTCAGCCGCATTAGTGTCACTTCCAAGCGTCAAGGGCCGTGGAAGTTGAGGGCGCCAAATATGCACTCTGGGTGGATTTCACCGAGTGCAACTGTGCTTGCACGCAAAGCAGGGTCCAGGCTCATAAATCCCTTCCACTAGAACTGGTCATGCACGGAGAGCGACCGTATTGTCAGAATTACAGCACAGGTGCAAGCTTGCAGAATAGCCAGTAGAGGGATAAGTACCGCTACTAGAGAAAGTGGTGGTAAAAATCCCACTCACATCGTCCAGTGTGTCCACGTTGACAATGACCAACACCGGTCCAAAGATCTCCTCTTTGTAGCAGGTCATATCGGGCTGTACGTACAACACAGAGATATGCATGCAGCAACACACACACACACACAGCCATGTGTACACAGGCACGCACAGTCACATGCACACACGCACACACACACGCACAAGAACACACATACAGGCACGCACAAGCACAACACACACACACGCATGCACATACACCATGAGACCATAGGATTTCAAGCTAAGTACAATCATGCAGGTGTGATCACACAGCAGGCGAATTTGAGCATACTGTGAAACACCAGGAAAGCAAGGTGATGAGAACACAAATAGGCCAAGTGCACGTTAGGGTTAATTAAAACACCAAATACGAGTATTCACCCAACCACACAAGAGTATGAAACCTCCCGCAGTGTGCAGCACTCATTGCCGCCGCCGCGCCAACGTAACAGTATTTAAAACTAGACCGTCGTCTCTACGATGCAATGCTTGCCGAAAGGATTTCCCCCAAACGTCCTGTGCTCGTAGACCTATGGAAATTAGCAGAACCTCCCAATACGCCTAGTATGTGTACAGAAGCATGGCACCATAGAAACGACGGTAATTTCAATACTGTCAGCCAGACGGTAGTGTATTCGGGTGCTACACGCACACAGGATGGTAGCGCATACGGAAGTGGCACTCTCAGGTCAGGGCTGCTATGTACACACAAAGACACTCAAAACAGCACCTGGGTGACACAGCACGGCGCTGAACGGCGTTGATAAACACACAGCCAACTAAGACAAGTGGTGCTGGTGGTAGAGGCAGTGTGTGTTGTACAACAACAACAACACACAAAACAAACTAAACAAACCTTACCGTGACATTGGACAGGACAGTTGGTCCGACAAAGTTTCCCTTCTCGAAACCAGTGACAGTGATTCCACGACCATCAAGCATCAACTAAATAGCAAGAAACACAGCAACAGCAAACACACAGACAGGAAACAAGAGCCAGAACAATGTCATTCCACCAAAACTTGCCTGAGAGAGAGAGAGAGAGAGAGAGAGAGAGAGAGAGAGAGAGAGAGAGAGAGAGAGAGAGAGAGAGAGAGAGAGAGAGAGAGAGAGAGAGAGAGAGAGAGAGAGAGAGAGAGAGAGAGAGAGAGAGGAGAGAGAGAGAGAGAGAGGAGAGAGAGAGAGGGAGAGGGGAGAGAGAGAAGAGGAGAGAAGAGAGAAGAGAAAGAAAAAAGAGAAAAGAGGAGAGAAGAGGAGAAAAGAGGAGAGAAGAGGAGAAAAGAGGAGAGAAGAGGAGAGAGAGAGAAAGAGAGAGAGCCTGTGTAAGGACATAACTCTAAATCCAGGTTGTAGAATGGAACACACTGGACAGCTCTGCTTATTTATATCCAGCAAGTGTGAGACCACCTTGGCGTGAAAGGAGCCAAAAATCTTCCCAACACCAGCCCACCAGCAGCAAGCACTGGTGGCACTCACTGCACGTACACATGACAGGTATAGTGAGACAGAGCACATCACACCAACATCAACATCACACCAACATGCACTCATGCACATTGCTGCGCTGCTAGACTTGGGCGCAAACAAGGTGGCAGCGTGCACTATCTAGTTAGCACCCGTCTACCGCCAATCAGTGAAGGCAGCCAGGCAACCAGTGTGTGTCAGCAGTCACAGAACTTACAGCGGCACCCTCTTTCACGCCACTCTCGACGAGCTCCTCGACGC
>NC_088652.1:18302139-18304639 GCF_964019385.1 Sycon ciliatum
GTTTAGTAACAATATCATGTAGTTCAAAAGTAACAGGAAAACCAAGCAAGATGGCAGCGGTGCATGGCATGGCCAGGGGTCCAGCACACCGAGTGATGCCATCATTGATGACATCATTGAAGGATAGAGAGACACCTTACCACATGGTTGGAGCCAACAAAGCTGATGGCACGGATGTCTGGGTCGGAGCAGATGAAGTCAACGGCTAGTAGATGCAAGAACACGTGCACACACACACACACACACACACACACACACACACACACGTGCATCTAGTGTTATCCTCTAAACACACGGATAGTAGAGCGTCCCAAGACTTGCCACCACTGACAAACTGACATTTCATAACCTACATGTATGTTGTACAGAGTGAAGACTGCATTACAAGTACACTGAGTACAACTCGGATTGATAAGGGGTACCTCCATGGCCAACAGGAAACTGTACTTATGTTAATATACGATGACGGCATATCACAAGGTGGAGGACACTATGTATGGAAAACAGTGTTCCTGACTGCAACCATAAACCGGTCGGTAGAGTCTCGTACTTAGTACATCATCAGAGGTAGTTCTTAACCAATGCCCATCCTAAGCAAGTGCATGTACAGTCAACTTCACCAATAACGACTGCGGATATAACCACAATTCTACAGTCCCACCTAACTGAAATACATATAAGGCCATCATTTTTTATATCCATGTTTCGCGTCAGGTCAACTTCCAGAATCATATGCGAGAGGTGGAATAAAATAAAAAATTGCAAAATAATAAAAAAGGCTCATCAGAGGTGTATGCACTGTACATAGCACAAAAGCTCGTGCATGGTGTACATTCGAAAGAAAAATCGTACATCGAAGCACAACATCTGGGTTATCAGCATTAGTAAAATATTCACTTTGGACGGAGGAGGCAACCGTTGGTGCCTATGCTTCGCTGGATTATTGTACTCAGACTTCAGCAGCGGTGCAAAGAGCTCCGGAACGACGCATCCTCTCAGCTTGAGGCGATCAATGCGGTCTGGTGTAAGCTCATAGAATATTGCTCCCACATGCCGAACAAACGATTTACCAATGCTGGCCTAGAGGCCATTTCTAAATCCCAGTATCGCCGTATGCAACCAGTCCACACTTATGACTCGCACGATCGTACATTCACTGTGCATGTTCGATTTTTTTATTTTTTTCCAAAAAAAATCAAAACGTATGCGTGCGGACGACGCGAAACATAGCTATAAAAAATGATGGCCTAATGAGACTTCGGGTATACGGACACTTCGCGAATAAGGACACTTTTCTGATGCCCCGCCGAGTGTCGTTATACACAAAGCTGACTGTATTAAGTATCAGAGTATGTACTTGGTGAGCTCCACTGCCTAACTAGACCTCAGTTTGAACACATTTGAACACGTTGTCTTACCTGGCTTGGTGCCATGGATGACATTGAGAACACCTGGCGGACAGCCAGCCTTCTCAGCCAGCTCAACCAACATCATCGTCACTGTTGGATCACGCTCCGAGGGCTTCAGCACGTACGTGTTGCCGCAGACCATGGCTACCGGGAACATCTACACGTCACAGACAACAAAAAACGAGAAATGCTATAAACTTCAATCATGAGCAGTGGCTTATCCCTAATCCCCACCGGAACAAAACGTTAATTCTACTTCGAGTAAAATCAATACAATTGCACACGGTCATGGATACAGTCATACGATACTAGCACGCCCACAGGACAGTGACGTTTCTGCAACAGTAGATGCCCCCCCCCCCCCATACACACAGACACAGACACACAGACACAAAGACACACACACAGACACACACACTCCCCATGCACACACCAGCATGCATGCCCATGCAAGCTGCAAGTCATACGCTTACCCAGAGAGGAATCATGGCAGGGAAGTTGAACCTAGGAAAACAAACATAAGACACTGGTTATGCTAAGCGATGCACTGTGCAATTTTCCATACTTCCTGCTAGCACAATAATGCGTTTCAAAAGTCCAGACCTCTGGTTTCAAAAAACCGTTAGGCCAGCATCTATACCACATAAAATCTGTGATCACTTTTTGCATAAAAATTTCGAAATTGGGCATCTGTTATCTAATCGCTTAAAAATTTACATGAGAAAATTGCGTGAGCTGCCTGAGCAATATTCCGAAGAAATTTCTCAAAAAGCTCAAATCAAATTTGAATTATTCGAAAAAGTCTAGAGGTCTATACTTTTCAAACGCACTATAGGTTCTTCTTGTGACCAGACGAGACCACACGGCGTTTGCAGGCAGCAGCAGCAGCATGAACAGTTAAACAGCCACACTCTACGACAAGAACTAGTAAGTTACTCCTGACAAGTCTTGTTTCGTTCCATGATAAGATGACAGGAGATCTTTAGAGACGACATAGTTCTTGAATTAAAGGGTTTAAACTAAACAATACTGTTCATAGAAAAAACTGGCACAAGTGTGTGCACTTTGAAAACTAACTCACACACGTGACA